>NC_090647.1:574019384-574159384 GCF_040937935.1 Hyperolius riggenbachi
GCACAGGATCATGCTGAGGAGCAGGCACGGGATCATGCTGAGGAGCAGCCACAGGATCATGCTGAGGAGCAGGCACAGGATCATGCTGAGGAGCAGCCACAGGTTCATGCTGAGGAGCAGGCACAGGATCATGCTGAGGAGCAGGCACAGGATCATGCTGAGGAGCAGCCACAGGTTCATGCTGAGGAGCAGGCACAGGATCATGCTGAGGTGCAGCCACAGGATCATGCTGAGGAGCAGGCACAGGTTCATGCTGAGGAGCAGCCACAGGATCATGCTGAGAAGCAGCCACAGGATCATGCTAAGGAGCAGGCACAGGATCATGCTGAGGAGCAGGCACAGGATCATGCTGAGGAGCAGCCACAGGTTCATGCTGAGGAGCAGCCACAGGATCATGCTGAGGAGCAGGCACAGGATCATGCTGAGGAGCAGGCACAGGATCATGCTGAGGAGCAGGCACAGGATCATGCTGAGGAGCAGGCACAGGATCATGCTGAGGAGCAGCCACAGGATCATGCTGAGGAGCAGGCACAGGTTCATGCTGAGGAGCAGGCACAGGTTCATGCTGAGGAGCAGGCACAGGATCATGCTGAGGAGCAGCCACAGGTTCATGCTGAGGAGCAGGCACAGGATCATGCTGAGGAGCAGCCACAGGTTCATGCTGAGGAGCAGGCACAGGTTCATGCTGAGGAGCAGGCACAGGATCATGCTGAGGAGCAGCCACAGGTTCATGCTGAGGAGCAGGCACAGGTTCATGCTGAGGAGCAGGCACAGGATCATGCTGAGGAGCAGCCACAGGATCATGCTGAGGAGCAGCCACAGGATCATGCTGAGGAGCAGCCACAGGTTCATGCTGAGGAGCAGGCACAGGTTCATGCTGAGGAGCAGGCACAGGATCATGCTGAGGAGCAGCCACAGGTTCATGCTGAGGAGCAGGCACAGGATCATGCTGAGGAGCAGGCACAGGATCATGCTGAGGAGCAGCCACAGGTTCATGCTGAGGAGCAGCCACAGGATCATGCTGAGGAGCAGGCACAGGATCATGCTGAGGAGCAGGCACAGGATCATGCTGAGGAGCAGGCACAGGATCATGCTGAGGAGCAGGCACAGGATCATGCTGAGGAGCAGGCACAGGATCATGCTGATGAGCAGGCATAGGTTCATGCTGAGGAGCAGGCACAGAATCATGCTGAGGAGCAGCCACAGGTTCATGCTGAGGAGCAGGCACAGGATCATGCTGAGGAGCAGCCACAGGATCATGCTGAGGAGCAGGCACAGGATCATGCTGAGGAGCAGCCACAGGATCATGCCGAGGTGCAGCCACAGGATCATGCTGAGGAGCAGGCACAGGTTCATGCTAAGGAGCAGCCACAGGATCATGCCGAGGAGCAGCCACAGGATCATGCCGAGGAGCAGGCACAGGATCATGCCGAGGAGCAGGCACAGGTTCATGCCGAGGAGCAGGCACAGGTTCATGCTGAGGAGCAGGCACAGGATCATGCTGAGGAGCAGGCACAGGATCATGCTGAGGAGCAGCCACAGGTTCATGCTGAGGAGCAGCCACAGGTTCATGCTGAGGAGCAGGCACAGGATTATGCTGAGGAGCAGCCAGAGGATCATGCTGAGGAACAGGCACAGGATCATGCTGAGGAGCAGCCACAGGATCATGCTGAGGAGCAGCCACAGGATCATGCTGAGGAGCAGGCACAGGATCATGCTGAGGAACAGGCACAGGATCATGCTGAGGAGCAGCCACAGGTTCATGCTGAGGAGCAGCCACAGGTTCATGCTGAGGAGCAGGCACAGGATCATGCTGAGGAGCAGCCACAGGTTCATGCTGAGGAGCAGGCACAGGATCATGCTGAGGAGCAGCCACAGGATCATGCTGAGGAGCAGGCACAGGATCATGCTGAGGAGCAGGCACAGGTTCATGCTGAGGAGCAGGCACAGGATCATGCTGAGGAGCAGGCACAGGATCATGCTGAGGAGCAGGCACAGGATCATGCTGAGGAGCAGGCACAGGATCATGCTGAGGAGCAGGCACAGGATCATGCTGAGGAGCAGGCACAGGATCATGCTGAGGAGCAGGCACAGGTTCATGCTGAGGAGCAGGCACAGGATCATGCTGAGGAGCAGCCACAGGATCATGCTGAGGAGCAGCCACAGGATCATGCTGAGGAGCAGCCACAGGATCATGCTGAGGAGCAGCCACAGGTTCATGCTGAGGAGCAGCCACAGGATCATGCTGAGGAGCAGGCACAGGATCATGCTGAGGAGCAGGCACAGGATCATGCTGAGGAGCAGGCACAGGATCATGCTGAGGAGCAGGCACAGGATCATGCTGAGGAGCAGGCACAGGATCATGCTGAGGAGCAGGCACAGGATCATGCTGAGGAGCAGCCACAGGATCATGCTGAGGTGCAGCCACAGGATCATGCTGAGGAGCAGCCACAGGATCATGCTGAGGAGCAGCCACAGGATCATGCTGAGGAGCAGCCACAGGATCATGCTGAGGAGCAGGCACAGGTTCATGCTGAGGAGCAGCCACAGGATCATGCTGAGGAGCAGGCACAGGATCATGCTGAGGAGCAGCCAGAGGATCATGCTGAGGAGCAGGCACAGGATCATGCTGAGGAGCAGGCACAGGATCATGCTGAGGAGCAGGCACAGGATCATGCTGAGGAGCAGGCACAGGATCATGCTGAGGAGCAGCCACAGGTTCATGCTGAGGAGCAGGCACAGGATCATGCTGAGGAGCAGGCACAGGATCATGCCGATGAGCAGGCACAGGATCATGCCGAGGAGCAGGCACAGGATCATGCTGAGGAGCAGGCACAGGTTCATGCTGAGGAGCAGGCACAGGATCATGCTGAGGAGCAGGCACAGGTTCATGCTGAGGAGCAGGCACAGGATCATGCTGAGGAGCAGCCACAGGATCATGCTGAGGAGCAGGCACAGGATCATGCTGAGGAGCAGGCACAGGATCATGCTGAGGAGCAGCCACAGGATCATGCTGAGGAGCAGCCAGAGGATCATGCTGAGGAACAGGCACAGGATCATGCTGAGGAGCAGCCACAGGTTCATGCTGAGGAGCAGCCACAGGTTCATGCTGAGGAGCAGCCACAGGATCATGCTGAGGAGCAGGCACAGGTTCATGCTGAGGAGCAGCCACAGGATCATGCTGAGGAGCAGCCACAGGATCATGCTGAGGAGCAGCCACAGGATCATGCTGAGGAGCAGGCACAGGATCATGCTGAGGAGCAGGCACAGGATCATGCTGAGGAGCAGGCACAGGATCATGCTGAGGAGCAGGCACAGGATCATGCTGAGGAGCAGCCACAGGATCATGCTGAGGAGCAGGCACAGGATCATGCTGAGGAGCAGCCACAGGATCATGCTGAGGAGCAGGCACAGGATCATGCTGAGGAGCAGGCACAGGTTCATGCTGAGGAGCAGCCACAGGATCATGCTGAGGAGCAGCCACAGGATCATGCTGAGGAGCAGCCACAGGATCATGCTGAGGAGCAGGCACAGGATCATGCTGAGGAGCAGCCACAGGATCATGCTGAGGAGCAGGCACAGGATCATGCTGAGGAGCAGGCACAGGATCATGCTGAGGAGCAGCCACAGGATCATGCTTAGGAGCAGCCACAGGATCATGCTGAGGAGCAGCCACAGGATCATGCTGAGGAGCAGCCACAGGATCATGCTGAGGAGCAGGCACAGGATCATGCTGAGGAGCAGCTACAGGTTCATGCTGAGGAGCAGCTACAGGTTCATGCTGAGGAGCAGCCACAGGATCATGCTGAGGAGCAGGCACAGGATCATGCTGAGGAGCAGCCACAGGATCATGCTGAGGAGCAGGCACAGGTTCATGCTGAGGAGCAGCCACAGGTTCATGCTGAGGAGCAGGCACAGGATCATGCTGAGGAGCAGGCACAGGTTCATGCTGAGGAGCAGCCACAGGATCATGCTGAGGAGCAGCCACAGGATCATGCTGAGGAGCAGCCACAGGTTCATGCTGAGGAGCAGGCACAGGATCATGCTGAGGAGCAGCCACAGGTTCATGCTGAGGAGCAGCCACAGGTTCATGCTGAGGAGCAGGCACAGGATCATGCTGAGGAGCAGGCACAGGTTCATGCTGAGGAGCAGCCACAGGATCATGCTGAGGAGCAGCCACAGGATCATGCTGAGGAGCAGCCACAGGATCATGCTGAGGAGCAGGCACAGGATCATGCTGAGGAGCAGCCAGAGGATCATGCTGAGGAGCAGGCACAGGATCATGCTGAGGAGCAGGCACAGGATCATGCTGAGGAGCAGGCACAGGATCATGCCGAGGTGCAGCCACAGGATCATGCTGAGGAGCAGGCACAGGATCATGCTGAGGAGCAGGCACAGGATCATGCTGAGGAGCAGCCACAGGATCATGCTGAGGAGCAGGCACAGGTTCATGCTGAGGAGCAGCCACAGGTTCATGCTGAGGAGCAGGCACAGGATCATGCTGAGGAGCAGGCACAGGTTCATGCTGAGGAGCAGCCACAGGATCATGCTGAGGAGCAGCCACAGGATCATGCTGAGGAGCAGCCACAGGTTCATGCTGAGGAGCAGGCACAGGATCATGCTGAGGAGCAGCCACAGGTTCATGCTGAGGAGCAGGCACAGGATCATGCTGAGGAGCAGGCACAGGATCATGCTGAGGAGCAGGCACAGGTTCATGCTGAGGAGCAGGCACAGGATCATGCTGAGGAGCAGGCACAGGTTCATGCTGAGGAGCAGCCACAGGTTCATGCTGAGGAGCAGGCACAGGATCATGCTGAGGAGCAGCCACAGGTTCATGCTGAGGAGCAGGCACAGGATCATGCTGAGGAGCAGGCACAGGATCATGCTGAGGAGCAGGCACAGGTTCATGCTGAGGAGCAGGCACAGGATCATGCTGAGGTGCAGCCACAGGTTCATGCTGAGGAGCAGGCACAGGATCATGCTGAGGAGCAGGCACAGGTTCATGCTGAGGAGCAGGCACAGGATCATGCTGAGGTGCAGCCACAGGTTCATGCTGAGGAGCAGGCACAGGATCATGCTGAGGAGCAGGCACAGGTTCATGCTGAGGAGCAGGCACAGGATCATGCTGAGGAGCAGCCACAGGTTCATGCTGAGGTGCAGGCACAGGTTCATGCTGAGGAGCAGGCACAGGTTCATGCTGAGGAGCAGGCATAGGATCATGCTGAGGAGCAGGCACAGGTTCATGCTGAGGAGCAGGCACAGGATCATGCTGAGGAGCAGGCACAGGATCATGCTGAGGAGCAGCCACAGGATCATGCCGAGGTGCAGCCACAGGATCATGCTGAGGAGCAGGCACAGGATCATGCTGAGGAGCAGCCACAGGTTCATGCTGAGGAGCAGCCACAGGTTCATGCCGAGGTGCAGCCACAGGTTCATGCTGAGGAGCAGGCACAGGATCATGCTGAGGAGCAGCCACAGGTTCATGCTGAGGAGCAGGCACAGGATCATGCTGAGGAGCAGCCACAGGATCATGCTGAGGAGCAGGCACAGGATCATGCTGAGGAGCAGGCACAGGTTCATGCTGAGGAGCAGGCACAGGATCATGCTGAGGAGCAGGCACAGGATCATGCTGAGGAGCAGGCACAGGATCATGCTGAGGAGCAGGCACAGGATCATGCTGAGGAGCAGCCACAGGTTCATGCTGAGGAGCAGCCACAGGATCATGCTGAGGAGCAGGCACAGGATCATGCTGAGGAGCAGGCACAGGATCATGCTGAGGAGCAGCCACAGGTTCATGCTGAGGAGCAGGCACAGGTTCATGCTGAGGAGCAGCCACAGGATCATGCTGAGGAGCAGGCACAGGATCATGCTGAGGAGCAGGCACAGGATCATGCTGAGGAGCAGGCACAGGATCATGCTGAGGAGCAGGCACAGGTTCATGCCGAGGTGCAGCCACAGGTTCATGCTGAGGAGCAGCCACAGGATCATGCTGAGGAGCAGCCACAGGATCATGCTGAGGAGCAGGCACAGGTTCATGCTGAGGAGCAGGCACAGGATCATGCTGAGGAGCAGCCACAGGTTCATGCTGAGGAGCAGCCACAGGATCATGCTGAGGAGCAGGCACAGGATCATGCTGAGGAGCAGGCACAGGATCATGCTGAGGAGCAGGCACAGGATCATGCTGAGGAGCAGGCACAGGATCATGCTGAGGAGCAGGCACAGGTTCATGCCGAGGAGCAGGCACAGGATCATGCTGAGGAGCAGCCACAGGTTCATGCTGAGGAGCAGGCACAGGATCATGCTGAGGAGCAGCCAGAGGATCATGCTGAGGAGCAGGCATAGGATCATGCTGAGGAGCAGGCATAGGATCATGCTGAGGAGCAGGCACAGGATCATGCTGAGGAGCAGCCACAGGATCATGCTGAGGAGCAGGCACAGGATCATGCTGAGGAGCAGGCACAGGATCATGCTGAGGAGCAGGCACAGGTTCATGCTGAGGAGCAGGCACAGGATCATGCTGAGGAGCAGCCACAGGTTCATGCTGAGGAGCAGCCACAGGTTCATGCTGAGGAGCAGCCACAGGATCATGCTGAGGAGCAGGCACAGGTTCATGCTGAGGAGCAGGCACAGGATCATGCTGAGGAGCAGGCACAGGATCATGCTGAGGAGCAGCCACAGGTTCATGCTGAGGAGCAGGCACAGGATCATGCTGAGGAGCAGCCACAGGTTCATGCTGAGGAGCAGCCACAGGTTCATGCTGAGGAGCAGCCACAGGTTCATGCTGAGGAGCAGCCACAGGTTCATGCTGAGGAGCAGGCACAGGATCATGCTGAGGAGCAGGCACAGGATCATGCTGAGGAGCAGGCACAGGATCATGCTGAGGAGCAGGCACAGGATCATGCTGAGGAGCAGCCACAGGATCATGCTGAGGAGCAGCCACAGGATCATGCTGAGGAGCAGCCACAGGATCATGCTGAGGAGCAGGCACAGGATCATGCTGAGGAGCAGGCACAGGTTCATGCTGAGGAGCAGGCACAGGATCATTCTGAGGAGCATGCACAGGATCATGCTGAGGAGCAGGCATAGGTTCATGCTGAGGAGCAGGCACAGGATCATGCTGAGGAGCAGGCACAGGATCATGCTGAGGAGCAGGCACAGGTTCATGCTGAGGTGCAGCCACAGGATCATGCTGAGGAGCAGGCACAGGATCATGCTGAGGAGCAGGCACAGGTTCATGCTGAGGAGCAGGCACAGGATCATGCTGAGGAGCAGGCACAGGATCATGCTGAGGAGCAGGCACAGGATCATGCTGAGGAGCAGGCATAGGTTCATGCTGAGGAGCAGGCACAGGATCATGCTGAGGAGCAGGCACAGGATCATGCTGAGGAGCAGGCACAGGTTCATGCTGAGGTGCAGCCACAGGATCATGCTGAGGAGCAGGCACAGGATCATGCTGAGGAGCAGGCACAGGTTCATGCTGAGGAGCAGGCACAGGATCATTCTGAGGAGCATGCACAGGATCATGCTGAGGAGCAGGCATAGGTTCATGCTGAGGAGCAGGCACAGGATCATGCTGAGGAGCAGGCACAGGATCATGCTGAGGAGCAGGCACAGGTTCATGCTGAGGAGCAGCCACAGGTTCATGCTGAGGAGCAGCCACAGGATCATGCTGAGGAGCAGGCATAGGTTCATGCTGAGGAGCAGGCACAGGATCATGCTGAGGAGCAGGCACAGGTTCATGCTGAGGTGCAGCCACAGGATCATGCTGAGGAGCAGCCACAGGATCATGCTGAGGAGCAGCCACAGGATCATGCTGAGGTGCAGCCACAGGATCATGCTGAGGAGCAGGCACAGGATCATGCTGAGGAGCAGGCACAGGATCATGCTGAGGAGCAGGCACAGGATCATGCTGAGGAGCAGGCACAGGATCATGCTGAGGAGCAGGCACAGGTTCATGCTGAGGAGCAGGCACAGGATCATGCTGAGGAGCAGCCAGAGGATCATGCTGAGGAGCAGGCACAGGATCATGCTGAGGAGCAGCCAGAGGATCATGCTGAGGAGCAGGCACAGGATCATGCTGAGGAGCAGCCACAGGATCATGCTGAGGTGCAGCCACAGGTTCATGCTGAGGAGCAGCCACAGAATCATGCTGAGGAGCAGCCACAGGATCATGCTGAGGAGCAGCCACAGGATCATGCTGAGGAGCAGCCACAGGATCATGCTGAGGAGCAGGCACAGGATCATGCTGAGGAGCAGGCACAGGTTCATGCTGAGGAGCAGGCACAGGATCATTCTGAGGAGCAGGCACAGGATCATGCTGAGGAGCAGGCATAGGTTCATGCTGAGGAGCAGGCACAGAATCATGCTGAGGAGCAGCCACAGGTTCATGCTGAGGAGCAGCCACAGGATCATGCTGAGGAGCAGGCACAGGATCATGCTGAGGAGCAGCCACAGGATCATGCTGAGGAGCAGCCACAGGATCATGCTGAGGAGCAGCCACAGGTTCATGCTGAGGAGCAGGCACAGGATCATGCTGAGGAGCAGGCACAGGTTCATGCTGAGGAGCAGCCACAGGATCATGCTGAGGAGCAGCCACAGGTTCATGCTGAGGAGCAGGCACAGGATCATGCTGAGGAGCAGCCACAGGTTCATGCTGAGGAGCAGGCACAGGATCATGCTGAGGAGCAGCCACAGGATCATGCTGAGGAGCAGCCACAGGATCATGCTGAGGAGCAGCCACAGGTTCATGCTGAGGAGCAGGCACAGGATCATGCTGAGGAGCCGGCACAGGTTCATGCTGAGGTGCAGCCACAGGTTCATGCTGAGGAGCAGCTACAGGTTCATGCTGAGGAGCAGGCACAGGATCATGCTGAGGAGCAGGCACAGGTTCATGCTGAGGAGCAGGCACAGGTTCATGCTGAGGTGCAGCCACAGGATCATGCTGAGGAGCAGGCACAGGATCATGCTGAGGAGCAGGCACAGGATCATGCTGAGGAGCAGGCACAGGATCATGCTGAGGAGCAGGCACAGGATCATGCTGAGGAGCAGGCACAGGTTCATGCTGAGGAGCAGCCACAGGATCATGCTGAGGAGCAGCCACAGGATCATGCCGAGGTGCAGCCACAGGATCATGCTGAGGAGCAGGCACAGGATCATGCTGAGGAGCAGCCACAGGTTCATGCTAAGGAGCAGCCACAGGATCATGCCGAGGAGCAGCCAGGAGCAGCCACAGGTTCATGCTGAGGAGCAGCCACAGGTTCATGCTGAGGAGCAGCCACAGGATCATGCTGAGGAGCAGCCACAGGATCATGCTGAGGAGCAGGCACAGGATCATGCTGAGGAGCAGGCACAGGATCATGCTGAGGAGCAGGCACAGGATCATGCTGAGGAGCAGGCACAGGTTCATGCTGAGGAGCAGGCACAGGTTCATGCTGAGGAGCAGGCACAGGATCATGCAGAGGAGCAGGCACAGGATCATGCAGAGGAGCAGGCACAGGATCATGCTGAGGAGCAGGCACAGGATCATGCTGAGGAGCAGCCACAGGATCATGCTGAGGAGCAGCCACAGGTTCATGCTGAGGAGCAGGCACAGGATCATGCTGAGGAGCAGGCACAGGATCATGCTGAGGAGCAGGCACAGGATCATGCTGAGGAGCAGGCACAGGATCATGCTGAGGAGCAGGCACAGGATCATGCTGAGGAGCAGGCACAGGTTCATGCTGAGGAGCAGCCACAGGATCATGCTGAGGAGCAGGCACAGGATCATGCAGAGGAGCAGGCACAGGATCATGCTGAGGAGCAGGCACAGGATCATGCTGAGGAGCAGGCACAGGATCATGCTGAGGAGCAGGCACAGGATCATGCTGAGGAGCAGCCACAGGTTCATGCTGAGGAGCAGGCACAGGTTCATGCTGAGGAGCAGCCAGAGGATCATGCTGAGGAGCAGCCACAGGTTCATGCTGAGGAGCAGGCACAGGATCATGCTGAGGAGCAGCCACAGGATCATGCTGAGGAGCAGCCACAGGATCATGCTGAGGAGCAGGCACAGGATCATGCTGAGGAGCAGGCACAGGATCATGCTGAGGAGCAGGCACAGGATCATGCTGAGGAGCAGGCACAGGATCATGCTGAGGAGCAGGCACAGGTTCATGCTGAGGTGCAGCCACAGGATCATGCTGAGGAGCAGGCACAGGATCATGCTGAGGAGCAGCCACAGGATCATGCTGAGGAGCAGGCACAGGATCATGCTGAGGAGCAGGCACAGGTTCATGCTGAGGAGCAGGCACAGGATCATGCTGAGGAGCAGGCACAGGATCATGCTGAGGAGCAGGCACAGGATCATGCTGAGGAGCAGGCACAGGATCATGCTGAGGAGCAGGCACAGGATCATGCTGAGGAGCAGGCACAGGATCATGCTGAGGAGCAGGCACAGGATCATGCTGAGGAGCAGGCATAGGTTCATGCTGAGGAGCAGGCACAGGTTCATGCTGAGGAGCAGGCACAGAATCATGCTGAGGAGCAGCCACAGGATCATGCTGAGGAGCAGCCACAGGTTCATGCTGAGGAGCAGCCACAGGTTCATGCTGAGGAGCAGGCACAGGATCATGCTGAGGAGCAGGCACAGGTTCATGCTGAGGAGCAGGCACAGGATCATGCTGAGGAGCAGGCACAGGATCATGCTGAGGAGCAGGCACAGGATCATGCTGAGGTGCAGCCACAGGTTCATGCTGAGGAGCAGGCACAGGATCATGCTGAGGAGCAGCCACAGGATCATGCTGAGGAGCAGGCACAGGTTCATGCTGAGGAGCAGCCACAGGTTCATGCTGAGGAGCAGGCACAGGATCATGCTGAGGAGCAGGCATAGGTTCATGCTGAGGAGCAGGCACAGGTTCATGCTGAGGAGCAGGCACAGGATCATGCTGAGGAGCAGGCACAGGATCATGCTGAGGAGCAGCCACAGGTTCATGCTGAGGAGCAGCCACAGGATCATGCTGAGGAGCAGGCACAGGATCATGCTGAGGAGCAGCCACAGGATCATGCTGAGGAGCAGGCACAGGTTCATGCTGAGGAGCAGGCACAGGATCATGCTGAGGAGCAGCCACAGGATCATGCTGAGGAGCAGGCACAGGTTCATGCTGAGGAGCAGCCACAGGTTCATGCTGAGGAGCAGGCACAGGATCATGCTGAGGAGCAGGCATAGGTTCATGCTGAGGAGCAGGCACAGGTTCATGCTGAGGAGCAGCCACAGGATCATGCTGAGGAGCAGGCACAGGTTCATGCTGAGGAGCAGGCACAGGATCATGCTGAGGAGCAGCCACAGGTTCATGCTGAGGAGCAGGCACAGGATCATGCTGAGGAGCAGGCACAGGTTCATGCTGAGGTGCAGCCACAGGATCATGCTGAGGAGCAGGCACAGGATCATGCTGAGGAGCAGCCAGAGGATCATGCTGAGGAGCAGCCACAGGATCATGCTGAGGAGCAGCCACAGGATCATGCTGAGGAGCAGCCACAGGATCATGCTGAGGAGCAGGCACAGGATCATGCTGAGGAGCAGGCACAGGATCATGCTGAGGTGCAGCCACAGGTTCATGCTGAGGAGCAGGCACAGGTTCATGCTGAGGAGCAGCTACAGGTTCATGCTGAGGAGCAGCCAGAGGATCATGCTGAGGAGCAGGCACAGGATCATGCTGAGGAGCAGGCACAGGATCATGCTGAGGAGCAGGCACAGGATCATGCAGAGGAGCAGGCACAGGTTCATGCTGAGGAGCAGACACAGGATCATGCTGAGGAGCAGCCACAGGTTCATGCTGAGGAGCAGCCACAGGATCATGCTGAGGAGCAGCCACAGGATCATGCTGAGGAGCAGCCACAGGATCATGCAGAGGAGCAGGCACAGGATCATGCAGAGGAGCAGGCACAGGTTCATGCTGAGGAGCAGGCATAGGTTCATGCTGAGGAGCAGGCACAGGTTCATGCTGAGGAGCAGGCACAGGATCATGCTGAGGAGCAGCCACAGGATCATGCTGAGGAGCAGGCACAGGATCATGCTGAGGAGCAGGCACAGGTTCATGCTGAGGAGCAGGCATAGGTTCATGCTGAGGAGCAGGCACAGGTTCATGCTGAGGAGCAGGCATAGGTTCATGCTGAGGAGCAGGCACAGGTTCATGCTGAGGAGCAGCCAGAGGTTCATGCTGAGGAGCAGCCACAGGATCATGCTGAGGAGCAGGCACAGGATCATGCTGAGGAGCAGGCACAGGTTCATGCTGAGGAGCAGGCACAGGTTCATGCTGAGGAGCAGGCACAGGATCATACAGAGGAGCAGCCACAGGATCATGCTGAGGAGCAGCCACAGGATCATGCAGAGGAGCAGGCACAGGATCATGCAGAGGAGCAGGCACAGGTTCATGCTGAGGAGCAGGCATAGGTTCATGCTGAGGAGCAGCCACAGGATCATGCTGAGGTGCAGCCACAGGATCATGCTGAGGAGCAGCCACAGGATCATGCTGAGGAGCAGCCACAGGATCATGCTGAGGAGCAGGCACAGGATCATGCTGAGGAGCAGGCACAGGATCATGCTGAGGAGCAGCCACAGGATCATGCTGAGGAGCAGGCACAGGATCATGCTGAGGAGCAGGCACAGGTTCATGCTGAGGAGCAGGCACAGGATCATGCTGAGGAGCAGCCACAGGATCATGCTGAGGAGCAGGCACAGGATCATGCTGAGGAGCAGGCACAGGATCATGCTGAGGAGCAGGCACAGGATCATGCTGAGGAGCAGGCACAGGATCATGCTGAGGAGCAGGCACAGGATCATGCTGAGGAGCAGGCACAGGTTCATGCTGAGGAGCAGGCACAGGATCATGCTGAGGAGCAGCCACAGGATCATGCTGAGGAGCAGGCACAGGATCATGCTGAGGAGCAGCCAGAGGTTCATGCTGAGGAGCAGCCACAGGATCATGCTGAGGAGCAGGCTCAGGATCATGCTGAGGAGCAGCCACAGGATCATGCTGAGGAGCAGGCACAGGATCATGCCGAGGTGCAGCCACAGGATCATGCTGAGGAGCAGCCACAGGTTCATGCTGAGGAGCAGGCACAGGATCATGCTGAGGAGCAGGCACAGGATCATGCTGAGGAGCAGGCACAGGATCATGCTGAGGAGCAGCCACAGGATCATGCTGAGGAGCAGGCACAGGTTCATGCTGAGGAGCAGGCACAGGATCATGCTGAGGTGCAGCCACAGGATCATGCTGAGGAGCAGGCACAGGATCATGCTGAGGAGCAGCCACAGGATCATGCTGAGGAGCAGCCACAGGATCATGCTGAGGAGCAGGCACAGGATCATGCTGAGGAGCAGCCACAGGTTCATGCTGAGGTGCAGCCACAGGATCATGCTGAGGAGCAGGCACAGGATCATGCTGAGGAGCAGGCACAGGTTCATGCTGAGGAGCAGGCACAGGATCATGCTGAGGAGCAGGCACAGGATCATGCTGAGGAGCAGGCACAGGATCATGCTGAGGAGCAGCCACAGGATCATGCTGAGGAGCAGCCACAGGATCATGCTGAGGAGCAGGCACAGGATCATGCTGAGGAGCAGGCACAGGATCATGCTGAGGAGCAGGCACAGGTTCATGCTGAGGAGCAGGCACAGGATCATGCTGAGGAGCAGCCACAGGATCATGCTGAGGAGCAGGCACAGGATCATGCTGAGGTGCAGCCACAGGTTCATGCTGAGGAGCAGGCACAGGTTCATGCTGAGGAGCAGCTACAGGTTCATGCTGAGGAGCAGGCACAGGATCATGCTGAGGAGCAGCCACAGGATCATGCTGAGGAGCAGCCAGAGGATCATGCCGAGGAGCAGCCACAGGATCATGCTGAGGAGCAGGCACAGGTTCATGCTGAGGAGCAGCCACAGGATCATGCTGAGGAGCAGGCACAGGATCATGCTGAGGAGCAGCCAGAGGATCATGCTGAGGAGCAGGCACAGGATCATGCTGAGGAGCAGGCACAGGATCATGCTGAGGAGCAGCCAGAGGATCATGCTGAGGAGCAGGCACAGGATCATGCTGAGGAGCAGCTACAGGTTCATGCTGAGGAGCAGCTACAGGTTCATGCTGAGGAGCAGCCAGAGGATCATGCTGAGGAGCAGGCACAGGATCATGCTGAGGAGCAGGCTCAGGATCATGCTGAGGAGCAGCCACAGGATCATGCTGAGGAGCAGGCACAGGATCATGCTGAGGAGCAGCCACAGGATCATGCTGAGGAGCAGCCACAGGTTCATGCTGAGGAGCAGGCACAGGATCATGCTGAGGAGCAGCCACAGGATCATGCTGAGGAGCAGTCACAAGTTCATGCTGAGGAGCAGGCACAGGATCATGCTGAGGAGCAGCCACAGGTTCATGCTGAGGAGCAGGCACAGGATCATGCTGAGGAGCAGCCACAGGTTCATGCTGAGGAGCAGCCACAGGATCATGCTGAGGAGCAGGCACAGGATCATGCTGAGGAGCAGCCACAGGATCATGCTGAGGAGCAGGCACAGGATCATGCTGAGGAGCAGGCACAGGATCATGCTGAGGAGCAGGCACAGGTTCATGCTGAGGAGCAGGCACAGGATCATGCTGAGGAGCAGCCACAGGATCATGCTGAGGAGCAGGCACAGGATCATGCTGAGGTGCAGCCACAGGTTCATGCTGAGGAGCAGGCACAGGTTCATGCTGAGGAGCAGCTACAGGTTCATGCTGAGGAGCAGCCAGAGGATCATGCTGAGGAGCAGGCACAGGATCATGCTGAGGAGCAGGCACAGGATCATGCTGAGGAGCAGCCAGAGGATCATGCTGAGGAGCAGGCACAGGATCATGCTGAGGAGCAGGCACAGGATCATGCTGAGGAGCAGGCACAGGATCATGCTGAGGAGCAGCCAGAGGATCATGCTGAGGAGCAGGCACAGGATCATGCTGAGGAGCAGGCACAGGATCATGCTGAGGAGCAGGCACAGGATCATGCTGAGGAGCAGCCACAGGATCATGCCGAGGAGCAGGCACAGGATCATGCTGAGGAGCAGCCACAGGATCATGCCGAGGAGCAGGCACAGGATCATGCTGAGGAGCAGGCACAGGATCAGCCACTGTCCCAGAAGGATTTAGTACAGGCGGTACAGATATTGCCATCTATGTCAGGCCCAGTGGAACCTGACTCTCCCCATGACTCATGGGAAGATATTTCAGGGGAGTCACTGGAGGAGGGGGAGGCCGGGGACTCTGAGGACAAGGGAAGGCCCACAGCCAGAGTCCCCAGGTATTTATTTAGTGTTGAGGATACGTCAGAGCTCCTAAAGGCGGTATACGAATGTGAACATAGTCAGGAGACAACCCCTGCAGCCTCGGTTCAGGATGATAGATACAGGGGGTTAGAGGAAATGGATTGCAGAACCTTTCCAGTGCATAAGTCAATCAAGGGGGTTATATCTTCTCAGTAGAAGCAGCCTGAGAAAAGATTGTTCATCCCTAGATCGTTTAAAAGGAGGTTTCCCTTTATACAGGAGGATCAGGATTTATGGTCTAGATGCCCAAAGCTGGATGCCTCTTTAGCCCAATACTCCAAGGCGGCAGATTTATCGTTTGAGGACGCAGGGAGCTTAAAGGATCCTATGGATCGTAAAGCGGAGATTCTCCTGAAGAGGGCATGGCAGGCAGCTGCATTCGGGTTTAAGCCGGCTATTGCAGCTATCTGCCTTACTCGCAACTTGGAAAAGTGGATGAGGGGATTAAAAGCGCATCTTGTTGCAGGTACCCCTCATGAGAAAATACTAGATTCCCTACCGGTTATGTCTTATGCTGGGAATACACGATTCGTTTTTGCCTTCGTTTAAACCTTCGTTTCGATTGTGCCTTTTGTCCTTCTCGATCCCGAAATAATCGAACATACGGTTAATATCACCACCCACGGTTTCGTTTTTTTTTCCGATTCTGATGGTTTCGTTTTTCCAATGATCGAAGGCTGCAAAGAAACGAAACGAAAATCCCTTTTTACAGGGACGGACTAACATAAACGAATATATAATCGATCTGAACAGCCATCAAGCCTACCAATGGCTCGATTAGATGGATAAAGAGAGATAATATCAAACATGTTCGATCACTAGTCGTTCGTTTTTGGGGTCTATTAATCGAAACTATAATGAGATTATGACTATTTTCACATACGTTTTCAACACTCGATTCGTTTACCGAACGAAACGAAGGCTAAAACGAAGGCAAAAACGAAACGTGTATTCCCAGCATAAGACGGTAGCTTTCCTGGCTGATGGGGCTACAGAGTCCCTAAGGTCAGCAGCCAAGACAGCAGCGCTTATAAACTCCTCTAGAAGGGCGGTGTGGTTGAATACTTGGGAAGGCGATGTTTCTTCCAAACACTGCTTATGTGCCATGGAATTTCAAGGGGAGTTGCTATTCGGTAAAGATTTAGACTCCATTCTGGAAAGGTCTTCAGATAAATTAAAGAAATTTCCAGACAGGAGGAAGAAGGGGACAAATAGGCCATTTCAGGGCAGACAATATGCTCCCAGACGAGAGGGGGGGGGGGACAGTTGGAGTTGCTCTCCAGCCAGGATCAGACGTTTGGGCGCAAGGTGCTCCACGCGGTCATCGCTCCCTAAGGTAAATGTTTCTCGTTGGTCTCAGGTGGCTGTCCTGGAGTATGATGAGAGAAAGGCCGTCCTACTTACCGGTAGTAGTGTTTCGGCGAAGCCTCCAGGACAGCTGCCTTAGTACCCAGCCCTAGAATGGTAGAATGTCATAAATATCTATATATGATTGGGTGAGCTAAGTACTCTTCTAAGGAACTAAGGGGAATAAGGAGGGAACTAGCTATATAGGTGGGGGAGGCTCAGGCTAATTAATTAATTGCACTTGCATTGTTTCCATAGGGGAGGGGCTCAATGGTAATCTCAGGCAGCTGTCCTGAAGGCTTCGCCGAAACACTACTACTGGTAAGTAGGACGGCCTTTAGTAGCGACTGAGTCAGGAGGACAAAGCGGCCGGTCAGTGCGGCAGCACAGAAGGACCATGGCAACTCACTGGTAGTACCACAGTGTAATAGTGCTGCCCCAAACATTACATGCATCCGGTGACCCGGGCAGAGTGACCGCAGAGTAGTACTCAAAAATTGTGGGTGGCAATGGTGGACTTGCTCCCCTTACAAAAAGCACAGGCACTGGTTCAGTGTAATAAAAACCATATAATTTATTACTCCTTATCAAAAAACAAAATTGCAACGCGTTTCACGGATCTCAAGTCCGCTTCCTCAGGCAACAAAATTCACACAGGCAGGAGCAACCGTGGTGCTATGCAAACACGTGTGGCGCCTCCGCTGCGGAGGCGCCACACGTGTTTGCATAGCACCACGGTTGCTCCTGCCTGTGTGAATTTTGTTGCCTGAGGAAGCGGACTTGAGATCCGTGAAACGCGTTGCAATTTTGTTTTTTGATAAGGAGTAATAAATTATATGGTTTTTATTACACTGAACCAGTGCCTGTGCTTTTTGTAAGGGGAGCAAGTCCACCATTGCCACCCACAATTTTATCATTTTAATTTGATCTTCTTTTTTATTCTTCTGGCGCCTCCTCATTTTTGAGTACATTTTGATCCACCTGGTGGATGGGTGTTGACACCCCTCTCTCTTTTTTTCCTCTACGGAGAGCGACTTCTTTAACCTGAACGAGGACAGGTCTAATCTCCTCGTCTGCGACTGAAGTGGTTGCCCCTATTGGCAACCCATACTTGTGAGTATAAACATACCTCCTATAATTGTGCCAAATATCGAACGATAATACACTATTGGGGGCTCTCGATCTCTTCTTTTCTTCTTGTTGCAGAGTAGTACTAGTAGCGACTGAGTCAGGAGGACAAAGCGGCCGGTCAGTTCAGCAGCACAGAAGGACCATGGCAGCTCACTGGTAGTAGTACCACAGTGTAATAGTGCTGCCCCAAACATTACATGCGTCCGGTGACCCGGGCAGAGTGACCGCAGAGTGTAGTAGTAGTGACTGAGTCAGGAGGACAAAGCGGCCGGTCAGTTCAGCAGCACAGAAGGACCATGGCAGCTCACTGGTAGTAGTACCACAGTGTAATAGTGCTGCCCCAAATATTAGGTGCGTCCAGTGACCCGGGTAGAGTGACCGCAGAGTGTAGTAGCGACTGAGTCAGGAGGACAAAGCGGCCGGTCAGTTCAGCAGCACAGAAGGACCATGGCAACTCACTGGTAGTACCACAGTGTAATAGTGCTGCCCCAAACATTACATGCGTCCCGTGACCCGGGCAGAGTGACCGCAGAGTAGTACTAGTAGCGACTGAGTCAGGAGGACAAAGCGGCCGGTCAGTTCAGCAGCACAGAAGGACCATGGCAACTCACTGGTAGTATCACAGTGTAATAGTGCTGCCCCAAATATTAGGTGCGTCCAGTGACCTGGGTAGAGTGACCGCAGAGTAGTACTAGTAGTGACTGAGTCAGGAGGACAAAGCGGCCGGTCAGTTCAGCAGCACAGAAGCACCATGGCAACTCACTGGTAGTACCACAGTGTAATAGTGCTGCCCCAAACATTAGATGCGCCCTGTGACCCGGGCAGAGTGACCGCAGAGTAGTACTAGTAGTGACTGAGTCAGGAGGACAAAGCGGCCAGTCAGTTCAGCAGCACAGAGGGACCATGGCAACTCACTGGTAGTACCACAGTGTAATAGTGCTGCCACAAACATTAGATGCCCCCGGTGACCCGGGCAGAGTGAACGCAGAGTAGTAGTAGCAGCGACTGAGGCAGGAGGACAAAGTGGGCGGTCAGTTCAGCAGCACAGAAGGACCATGGCATCTCACTGGTAGTAGTACCACTGTGTAATAGTGCTGCCCCAAACATTAGATGCTCCCGGTGACCCGGGCAGAGTGAACGCAGACTTTAGTAGCGACTGAGTCAGGAGGACAAAGTGGCCGGTCAGTTCAGCAGCACAGAAGGACCAAGGCAACTTACTGGTAGTAGTACCACAGTGTAATAGTGCTGCCCCAAACATTACATGCGTCCGGTGACCCGGGCAGAGTGACCGCAGAGTAGTACTAGTAGCGGCTGAGTCAGGAGGACAAAGCGGCCGGTCAGTTCAGCAGCACAGAAGGACCATGGTAACTCACTGGTAGTAGTACCACAGTATAATAGTGCTGCCCCAAATATTAGGTGCGTCCGGTGACCCGGGCAGAGTGAACGCAGAGTAGTACTAGTAGCGATTGAGTCAGGAGGACAAAGTGGCCGGTCAGTTCAGCAGCACAGAAGGACCATGGCAACTCACTGGTAGTACCACAGTGTAATAGTGCTGCCCCAAACATTACATGCACCCGGTGACCCGGGCAGAGTGAACGCAGAGTAGTAGTAGCAGCGACTGAGGCAGGAGGACAAAGTGGGCGGTCAGTTCAGCAGCACAGAAGGACCATGGCATCTCACTGGTAGTAGTATCACAGTGTAATAGTGCTGCCCCAAACATTAGATGCTCCCGGTGACCCGGGCAGAGTGAACGCAGACTTTAGTAGCGACTGAGTCAGGAGGACAAAGCGGCCGGTCAGTTCAGTAGCACAGAAGGACCAAGGCAACTTACTGGTAGTAGTACCACAGTGTAATAGTGCTGCCCCAAACATTAGATGCGTCCGGTGACCCGGGCAGTGTGACCGCAGAGTAGTACTAGTAGCGACTGAGTCAGGAGGACAAAGCGGCCGGTCAGTTCAGCAGCACAGAAGGACCATGGCAACTCACTGGTAGTACCACAGTGTAATAGTGCTGCCCCAAACATTACATGCATCCGGTGACCCGGGCAGAGTGACCGCAGAGTGTAGTAGTGACTGAGTCAGGAGGACAAAGCGGCCGGTCAGTTCAGCAGCACAGAAGGACCATAGCAACTCACTGGTAGTATCACAGTGTAATAGTGCTGCCCCAAACATTACATGCATCCGGTGACCCGGGCAGTGTGACCGCAGAGTAGTACTAGTAGTGACTGAGTCAGGAGGACAAAGCGGCCGGTCAGTTCAGCAGCACAGAAGGACCATGGCAGCTCACTGGTAATAGTACCACAGTGTAATAGTGCTGCCCCAAACATTACATGCATCCGGTGACCCGGGCAGAGTGACCGCAGAGTAGTACTAGTAGTGACTGAGTCAGGAGGACAAAGCGGCCGGTCAGTTCAGCAGCACAGAAGGACCATGGCAGCTCACTGGTAGTAGTACCACAGTGTAATAGTGCTGCCCCAAACATTACATGCATCCGGTGACCCGGGCAGAGTGACCGCAGAGTGTAGTAGTGACTGAGTCAGGAGGACAAAGCGGCCGGTCAGTTCAGCAGCACAGAAGGACCATGGCAGCTCACTGGTAGTACCACAGTGTAATAGTGCTGCCCCAAACATTACATGCGCCCCGGTGACCCGGGCAGAGTGACCGCAGAGTGTAGTAGTGACTGAGTCAGGAGGACAAAGCGGCCGGTCAGTTCAGCAGCACAGAAGGACCATGGCAGCTCACTGGTAGTACCACAGTGTAATAGTGCTGCCCCAAACATTACATGCACCCGGTGACCCGGGCAGAGTGACCGCAGAGTGTAGTAGTGACTGAGTCAGGAGGACAAAGCGGCCGGTCAGTTCAGCAGCACAGAAGGACCATGGCAACTCACTGGTAGTACCACAGTGTAATAGTGCTGCCCCAAACATTACATGCGTCCGGTGACCCGGGCAGTGTGACCGCAGAGTGTAGTAGTGACTGAGTCAGGAGGACAAAGCGGCTGGTCAGTTCAGCAGCACAGAAGCACCATGGCAACTCACTGGTAGTAGTACCACAGTGTAATAGTGCTGCCCCAAACATTACATGCGTCCGGTGACCCGGGCAGAGTGACCGCAGAGTAGTACTAGTAGTGACTGTGTCAGGAGGACAAAGCGGCCGGTCAGTTCAGCAGCACAGAAGGACCATGGCAACTCACTGGTAGTACCACAGTGTAATAGTGCTGCCCCAAACATTACATGCGTCCAGTGACCCGGGCAGTGTGACCGCAGAGTGTAGTAGTGACTGAGTCAGGGGGACAAAGCGGCCGGTCAGTTCAGCAGCACAGAAGGACCATGGCAGCTCACTGGTAGTACCACAGTGTAATAGTGCTGCCCCAAACATTAGATGCGTCCGGTGACCCGGGCAGTGTGACCGCAGAGTAGTACTAGTAGCGCCTGAGTCAGGAGTAGGGATGGTCGCTGAATTCCACGGAATTCTAATTTCCGCGATTCTGGATGGAATTGAGCTAATTCCAATTCCGCCGGTCGGAACGGAATTGCTATACCACTAATGCGGAATTCCGTGGAAAAATGTGGAATTCCGCCGGAATGCAAATTTAAGGTAGCAAATCACAAGGAAGAAGCTTCTAAGTGTATTTCTGCCTGGAAAACGGAAATTCTGCACCAATGAGAGTCTTAATGAGAACCAACCAATCCTACCTTAGCAACCAGCTCCCTAGCTACCTATCAGCAGCTATCCCACCCATTTTGTATATAATAGAGAGACGTGCAGCCAGGAAGCTTGTGGGTTTTTAGCAGTGGCGTAGCTACAGACCTCAGGGCCCCGATGCAAAAATTTGATTTGGGCCCCGGGGATGGGGGTACATACAGTATACACAATCGGGGTTGGGGGATGGCAGCCAGGTGGCGGTGGCGCTTGGATGATTTCATATCGCTGTACAGTGTGTGGGCAGTTAATAGATCCCTCTGATCAGATTCGATCAAATAGGGATCTATCTGATAACCACTCTAGTGACATCAAGCAAATTATGGGTACTTTAAGCGCATATACTATGAAGTGACACATTTTCCCGACATGCACAGCACACATAGTAGACAGTGAGTGATGCCTCTTGTTGTTAGCAGTCTGCTCTATCTGACATTATTGTTTGCTTGTGGCAGACACTTGACACCTCCAGAGATCAGGAATTCCTGGTATGTGGGTGTCTCTTTAGGACAGGTCCTGTGAACAACTTATTTTCTTGCAATCAGCTTACTACACAGCTCAGGGATTATCACAAACAACAATACAGCAGCAGCAGCTCGCTCCACTCAGGATCAGCGGGCAGCGGGAATAGCAAGAGGAGAGTGGAAGCACATGGAGGTCTGAAGGGGAGAGCCTGACACTCTTCCAGCATGCAGACACACAGCCCTGGAAGTTGCTGCGAGACCATCACACGCAGCTAACAGGAGAAGAAGGGAGAGACTGAGAGCGGACAACAGGAGGAAGCTCCGGCAGAGGGGAGGTGCCACAAGAAAGCCAGCATTTTAATAGGCTGCCCGGTGATCTCAGCAAGAGGGGAGGAGGCGTAATTATATCTGCTCTGTACGCTCAGCTGTAACGTGAGTTCTAATTTGCTGCGCTCCAAGCGTGATGCGGTGCAAGCGTCCGGACCACACACACATTGCTCACTGTATTGAGACACGCACGGGCCCCTGGGGGCCACGGGCCCGGTCGCGCATGTGACCGCCGCGACCATGGGCCCTACGCCACTGGGTTTCAGTCTAGTGTGGAGAGAGGAGAGACAGACGCAGTTGTTTTAACATAAAACAAAAGTCTTTTTAAAGACTCTGTGACTGTGAGAGAGAGAGTTAGAATGTGAGCTATATTAGTAGAGAGATTGTAGTGTAGTGTGTTAGTAGTTGCTGCAGAGCCAGCCAGGCCACAGGCTTAGTGTGTGACTGTGAGAGAGAGAGCATTAGAGTGTCAGCTATATTAGTGGAGAGATTGTAGTGTAGTGTGTTAGTAGTTGCTTGCTGCAGAGCCAGCCAGGCCGCAGGCTTAGTTTTTGACAGAGTGAGAGTGAGTTAGGGTTAGAGTGAGCTGTGTGATTAGTGATTTGTTTGATTAGTGATTGATAAGTTGAGTGAGTGTAGTGAATTTTTTTTTGTTTTCTTTATTTTGTGTTTTGGATTTATTTTCCTTATTTCACCCCCTTATTTTCTGTTCTGCTCATACGTATGTACTATGTACCCCTTCCCCAATAAAGTTTGTGGCCCTCCAAAAAATGGAGCGAAGCCGAAGGCAGCAGAAAATTCCTGCCACTCCTGCAGGGACATGGAGTCTTGGACGTTCACGTCAAGTACGTGATCAGGGTGAGGGTGGCGGCAGCAGCAGCAGGAAGTGTTCCCCCCTGGTCAGAAATGTCTTCCCTGTGTTCGCAGCAGGCTCAGCACGGAAAATTCTGTCAGAGCAGGAGGCGAAGACAGTTGTGGATTATTTACATCAGGATTCACAACCCTCTACCCAGGAGGAACTTGAAGCTAGTTGCAGCAGCGCCAGCAGTGGCCGCCAGGTTCCCTCATGACCAGAACCCGACCGCAGCTGCTTCTGTTGATGATGACGAGCTTGTTTCCTCCCAGTACTCTGCTGAGTCCGCTCCAGAAGTAGAGCACACCATCGCTGAGACTGAGAGAGATGTGCAGAATGTTTGGCATGAGGCATTGGAGGAGACCATGGGACCAAGCTCCCAAGAAGTGGTGGGTTCTGTGGTGACAGAAATGGCCACTGTGTTTTCTTCATCCAGTGTCACCAGTCAACATCACCAACACCAGTCAAATACAGAGGTGTTTGTTGGCCAGGTGGAGGGTCCAGAAGACTCACTTATTGCACTGGATGATATTTTGGATGATGTTGATGATGAGGTGGGTGATAAAACGTATTTGCCACCTGTTGGTTTAGGCAGTAGCAGGCGTGAGCAGCCTGTACAAACAGAGCAGACGGTTGGCCAGCAGACTGCTTCCCCGTCTGTCAGTACCCGCCACCCGTCCAATGCCGAGCATCAAGGTGCTAGAACAGGTTGCACCACTGCTAGATGTGCATGCACGTCCCCTGCATGGAAGTATTTTATTGATGCGAAAGAGGATGAATTCAGGGCAGTCTGTTGTGCGTGTCACAAAACGGTGAGCAGAGGCAAATCGGGCAGCGGGTACGGCACTTCAGGGCTGCTAAGCCACATGCGCAACAACCACAAACGGGAGTTCGAAGTTGTAAAAAATTACAATAAGATGGGTGGAGTAAAAGCAGCACCAACAGGCCCCTCCTCTTTTTTTCCTAGTCGTCCGAGTCCTGTCCCTATCCAACCTGCTCCTCAGTCCCATTCTACTTCAAAGTCCTCTGCATGCCAGGCTGGTAGAGGACTGCCGACCTCGCCGGCAAGCACTTCCTCATCATCCTTGTTGGTCGAATCACCAGTGTTCCAGTGTTAGGCCTCTGTGCCAGAAATGTTGCCAGGGCCAGATTTCTGGAAAGGCCACGGCCTAGGGCGATAAAATTAGATAAGATAAGCAGTGGCGTACCTAGGGCATTTGACACCCGGTGCTGGGTATTATAAGACACCCCTCCCCCCCAAAAAAAAGTAAAGGGGCAAAAAATGGTTGGAGCTATAACATTGCACGGCAAAAATGGGCGTGGCCATGACCAGATGAGGGCGGAGCTAACTGTAATTTAACGTGAACCCGGGTGAGAGTGATATGGAGGCTGCCATATTTATTTCCTTGTAAACAATACTAGTTGCCCTGCTGATCTATTTGGCTGCAGTAGTGAACTGAATCACACCAGAAACAAGCATGCTTGTTCAGGGTCTGTGGTTGAAAGAATTAGAGGCAGAGGACCAGCACGGCAGCCAGGCAACTGGTATTGCTTAAAAGGAGATAAATATGGCAGCCTCAATATTATTCTCACCTCGGGTTCCCTTTAAAAGTGCAACGCAAAGACAGTGGGCCCAAGTTTTGGTGACCCATTCCCCAGAAAATTCACATACTTGTGCAGGTTTTCTCAAGAAAATACACGTAATGTGAGCGGATTTGCCCAGAAAATACGTTCAATCATGTGGGCAGATTTGACCAGAAAACATGTTCAATCATGTCGGCAGATTTGCCCAGAAAATACATGCAATCATGTCGGCAGATTTGCCCAGAAAATACATGCAATCATGTCGGCAGATTTGCCCAGAGAATACGTTCAATCATGTCTGCAGATTTGCCCAGAGAATACGTTCAATCTTGTCTGCAGATTTGCCCAGAGAATACGTTCAATCATGTCGGCAGATTTGCCCAGAAAATACATGCAATCATGTCGGCAGATTTGCCCAGAAAATACATGCAATCATGTCGGCAGATTTGACCAGAAAATACATGCAATCATGTAGCAGATTTGACCAGAAAATACATGGAATCGTGTGGCAGACCTGTCCAGAAAACACTTCAATCATGTAGCAGACCTGGCCAGAACATAAACGCTACACCTGGCAGTTCACGCTGGGGGGTGCTTGGAGAATTTTAAGGGGTGCTTCAGCACCCAAAGCACCCCCCCGGTGCCGCCACTGCCCCCAGTATAGGTAGCTAGCAGTTGCCCCCAGTATAGGTAGCTAGTTGCCCCCAGTGAAGGTAGTATAGTTGCCCCAATATAGCTAGTAGTTGCCCCCAGGATAGGCAGCATAGCTGCTGCCCCCAATGTAGGTAGTGTTGCTGCCCCCAGTGTAGCTAGTATAGTGGCCCCCGTACAGCTGCCCTCCAGTATAGCTAGTATAGTGGCCCCCATAGATGCCCCCAGT
This sequence comes from Hyperolius riggenbachi, assembly GCF_040937935.1. NCBI lineage: Eukaryota > Metazoa > Chordata > Amphibia > Anura > Hyperoliidae > Hyperolius > Hyperolius riggenbachi. The sequence continues at coordinate 574,044,988 of NC_090647.1, forward strand.
GTAGCTAGTATAGTGTCCGCCCGTTTAGCTGCCCCCAGTATAGTGGCCCCCAGTATAGCTAGTATAGTGGCCCCCAGTTTAGGTAGAATAGTGGCCCCCAGTTTAGGTAGTATAGTGGCCTCCAGTTTAGGTAGTATAGTGGCCCCAGTTTAGGTAGTATAGTGGACCCCAGTTTAGGTAGTATAGTGCCCCCCCCATGTAGCTAGAAGGAGGGGTGACAGCAGGGATAGCGGCGGGGAGGGGGGAAATATCCCCCCCCTCCATCACCTGGGTCCCCTCCTTCTGCCTCTCTTCTCCCCTCAAAAATGCGGGCAGCGGGCCGGGGGCAGTGGGCAGCGAGCAGGCTGGCGCGGAGAATACTCACGTTACTTCCGCATATCAGCCTGGAACGCTGCGTCGCCGTCACGTGCCTCTACTGCGCCTCCAATGATTGCCCGCATTTTTGGGGGAGAAGAGAGGCAGAAGGAGGGGACCCAGGTGAGGGAGGGAGGGGATATTTCCCCCTCCCCGCTGCTATCCCTGCTGTCACCCCTCTTCCTAGCGCTGCTCTTCCCCTCCTGAGTCAGGTGTAGGGGGGTCGTGGCGACACCCCCCTGGCTGTCTGGCACCCGGTGCGCCACGCCCCCCTGCACCCTTTGGTAGGAACGCCACTGAAGATAAGAAGGGCGGCATGACTTGGAGAGAGAAGAGGTCATATGTCAAAGTAAATCATCTCTTCTGGTCCCACAGAGCAGCCAGCCAGCGCCCTGTTCTGCACTAATAGCTGAATTCCAGAGTTCCCCAATCCCTGCTTCTCTCTCTCACTTCCTGATGTGTTATAACAATCAGGATCAATCATAACTGTCACCTGATAATCCATTCCTCTGTATGATTGACATACAGATCGATGTGAGAAATACCAGAGATTTACATTACAAAGCAGGTAGAACTAAGTTCCGCTGAGTTTTAATGCATGCATTCACAAAGATCAGTGAGCTCTGCTAGTTTCTTTTACAGCTTTGACACTGACCCCAGCAGTTGTTAATTAATTTATCTAATCCTAATTTATGACTGTTTTTCTTAGCTAGCAGTGGTCTCTTCTCTTCCTTAGTTAACTCTTTCCTGATTCATTTTCTGTCCTCCAGCTCCTACCATCTATGAGAACTACAGGAATAAAAATGCTGTTCACTTCCCTTTCATTGCTAAACTGTCATTTTAAAGGACACCTGAGCAGTGGTGCTCATCCAATATTTGGGTATCCGAACTACCCAGATAATCCGAAGTTTTTCCACTATCTGAACTTTGAATAGCAATTCGGATATTTTTTAAAATCCGAATAGCACTATCCGAGCAAACTCCGGATATTTTTTTAAATCCGAATAGCACTATCCGAGCAAACTCGAATTTCCCATCTGAGAGAGAGAGAGAATATTTTTTTTGAGGGGGGATTTTAAGTCCCCACATCATTAAAAAAACATGATGCTACATGCCTCATTTACCCTAAAAAACATTTAAAGGCAATTTAAAACCCACTTCCGGTTTTGTACCCAGATATCCGAATCTGGGTGGATATCTGGGATACTGGGTTTGGATATCCGATTCGGGTTCCAAAATTTCAAACTCTGATATCCGATTCGGATCGGATATCTGGGTATCCGGATCCGAATTCAATCCGGATTTTGAAAAGGGGTATCCGAGCAGCACTGCACCTGAACTGTTACTACCTCTATGCTAGTGTGTATGGTTTGCCATCCTGCTTTCCTGTAGCATTAGAGCATTGTACCCTCTTAGCCATCAGCAAAAGCAGAGAGTTTTGAATCAGGATGATACCATTTATTGGCGTAAAAGAAAAAGAGTAATCTTTCTGCTAATAAGCCTTCTTCAGACTTTGTTCCCGTATACTGTCTATATGTTAGAGCACACCACCATATGTACATTCAGCATTCAAAAGAGATGCATAGATTTTTCAGCAAATATAAATAAATGTCATTCAGATGCTTTAAAGTGGAGCTAAACTCTTGCACAGGACAGAAGGAAAACGGAGAAATGTACCCTGTATGTATTTAGAGAGCCTGTCTAATTCCCCCTCCTCTGTGTCTAATCACAAGTTGTAATTTGATCTCTACACTGTGTCACCTGACTGCCACAACATCTAAGCTCATTTGAAAGCACAGGATGTTAACAACATGTCTGCTTCCATGAAAGCAGGAAGTAGACACACTGCAGATTTATTTCAGGATTTGTATCAGCTGCAACAAAGAACTGTTTTTATTTAAAGGTTATGTTATTGCATATCTTTTAGAGCAGAGAGGAAGTTCTGAGTTCAGGTCCACTCTAATTACAACAGAGCATCCAAAGTGGGACTTGACAGGATGTTTGCTGCTTACCTGTTCTCTGTTTTGGATGAGCTTCTCTCCATTGCACTGCCCTGCCACCTGTCTGTGGCTCTGACTGCAGCCAGTCGCACAGAGGACAAAGAAGCAGCGCATGCTCTGGCCACTCGCGCTCCCTGTCACCTGTCTGTAGCTCTGACTGCAGCCAGTCACACAGAGGACAAAGAAGCATTGCATGCTCTGGCCACTCGCGCTCCCTGTCACCTGTCTGTGGCTCCGACTGCAGCCAGTCGCACAGAGGACAAAGAAGCAGTGCATGCTCTGGCCACTCGCACTCCCTGCCACCTGTCTGTGGCTCTGACTGCAGCCAGTCGCACAGAGGACAAAGAAGCAGCGCATGCTCTGGCCACTCGCGCTCCCTGTCACCTGTATGTGGCTCTGACTGCAGCCAGTCGCACAGAGGACAAAGAAGCAGCGCATTCTCTGGCCACTCGCACTGCCTGCCACCTGTCTGTGGCTCTGACTGCAGCCAGTCGCACAGAATACAAAGAAGCAGCGCATGCTCTGGCCACTCGCACTCCCTGTCACCTGTCTGTAGCTCTGACTGCAGCCAGTCACACAGAGGACAAAGAAGCATTGCATGCTCTGGCCACTCGCGCTCTCTGTCACCTGTCTGTGGCTCCGACTGCAGCCAGTCGCACAGAGGACAAAGAAGCAGCGCATGCTCTGGCCACTCGCGCTCCCTGCCACCTGTCTGTGGCTCCAACTGCAGCCAGTCGCACAGAGGACAAAGAAGCAGCGCATGCTCTGGTCACTCGCGCTCCCTGTCACCTGTCTGTGGCTCTGACTGCAGCCAGTCGCACAGAGGACAAAGAAGCAACGCATGCTCTGGCCACTCTCTCTCCCTGTCACCTGTTTGTGGCTCCGACTGCAGCCAGTCGCACAGAGGACAAAGAAGCAGCGCATGCTCTGGCCACTCGCGCTCCCTGTCACCTGTCTGTGGCTCTGACTGCAGCCAGTCGCACAGAGGACTAAGAAGCAGCGCATGCTCTGGCCACTCGCGCTCCCTGCCATCTGTCTGTGGCTCTGACTGCAGCCAGTCGCACAGAGGACAAAGAAGCAGCGCATGCTCTGGCCACTCGCGCTCCCTGTCACCTGTTTGTGGCTCTGACTGCAGCCAGTTTCACAGAGGACAAAGAAGCAGCACATGCTCTGGCTACTCGCGCTCCCTGCCCCCTGTCTGTGACTCTGACTGCAGCCAGTCGCACAGAGGACAAAGAAGCAGTGCATGCTCTGGCCACTCGCACTCCCTGCCACCTGTCTGTGGCTCTGACTGCAGCCAGTCGCACAGAGGACAAGAAGCAGCGCATGCTCTGGCCACTCGCGCTCCCTGTCACCTGTCTGTGGCTCTGACTGCAGCCAGTCGCACAGAGGACAAAGAAGCAGCGCATGCTCTGGCCACTCGCGCTCCCTGTCACCTGTATGTGGCTCTGACTGCAGCCAGTCGCACAGAGGACAAAGAAGCAGCGCATTCTCTGGCCACTCGCACTGCCTGCCACCTGTCTGTGGCTCTGACTGCAGCCAGTCGCACAGAGGACAAAGAAGCAGCGCATGCTCTGGCCACTCGCACTCCCTGTCACCTGTCTGTAGCTCTGACTGCAGCCAGTCACACAGAGGACAAAGAAGCATTGCATGCTCTGGCCACTCGCGCTCCCTGTCACCTGTCTGTGGCTCCGACTGCAGCCAGTCGCACAGAGGACAAAGAAGCAGCGCATGCTCTGGCCACTCGCGCTCCCTGCCACCTGTCTGTGGCTCCAACTGCAGCCAGTCGCACAGAGGACAAAGAAGCAGCGCATGCTCTGGTCACTCGCGCTCCCTGTCACCTGTCTGTGGCTCTGACTGCAGCCAGTCGCACAGAGGACAAAGAAGCAGCGCATGCTCTGGTCACTCGCGCTCCCTGTCACCTGTCTGTGGCTCTGACTGCAGCCAGTCGCACAGAGGACAAAGAAGCAACGCATGCTCTGGCCACTCGCGCTCCCTGTCACCTGTTTGTGGCTCTGACTGCAGCCAGTTTCACAGAGGACAAAGAAGCAGCACATGCTCTGGCTACTCGCGCTCCCTGCCCCCTGTCTGTGACTCTGACTGCAGCCAGTCGCACAGAGGACAAGAAGCAGCGCATGCTCTGGCCACTCGCGCTCCCTGTCACCTGTCTGTGGCTCTGACTGCAGCCAGTCGCACAGAGGACAAAGAAGCAGCGCATGCTCTGGCCACTCGCGCTCCCTGCCACCTGTCTGTGGCTCTGACTGCAGCCAGTCGCACAGAGGACAAAGAAGCAGCGCATGCTCTGGCCACTCAGAGCCACCTGTCTGTGGCTCTGACTGCAGCCAGTCGCACAGAGGACATAGAAGCAGCGTATGCTCTGGCCACTCGCGCTCCCTGCCTCCTGTCTGTGGCTCTGACTGCAGCCAGTCGCACAGAGGACAAAGAAGCAGCGCATGCTCTGGCCACTCGCACTCCCTGCCACCTGTCTGTGGCTCTGACTGCAGCCAGTCGCACAGAGGACAAAGAAGCAGCGCATGCTCTGGCCACTCGCGCTCCCTGCCACCTGTCTGTGGCTCCAACTGCAGCCAGTCGCACAGAGGACAAAGAAGCAGCGCATGCTCTGGCCACTCGCGCTCCCTGCCACCTGTCTGTGGCTCCAACTGCAGCCAGTCGCACAGAGGACAAAGAAGCAGCGCATGCTCTGGCCACTCTCACTCCCTGTCACCTGTTTGTGGCTCCGACTGCAGCCAGTCGCACAGAGGACAAAGAAGCAGTGCATGCTCTGGCCACTCGCGCTCCCTGTCACCTGAGTGTGGCTCTGACTGCAGCCAGTCGCACAGAGGACAAAGAAGCAGCGCATGCTCTGGCCACTCGCGCTCCCTGCCATCTGTCTGTGGCTCTGACTGCAGCCAGTCGCACAGAGGACAAAGAAGCAGCGCATGCTCTGGCCACTCGCGCTCCCTGTCACCTGTTTGTGGCTCTGACTGCAGCCAGTCTCACAGAGGACAAAGAATCAGCACATGCTCTGGCTACTCGCGCTCCCTGCCCCCTGTCTGTGACTCTGACTGCAGCCAGTCGCACAGAGGACAAAGAAGCAGTGCATGCTCTGGCCACTCGCACTCCCTGCCACCTGTCTGTGGCTCTGACTGCAGCCAGTCGCACAGAGGACAAAGAAGCAGCGCATGCTCTGGCCACTCGCGCTCCCTGTCACCTGTCTGTGGCTCTGACTGCAGCCAGTCGCACAGAGGACAAAGAAGCAGCGCATGCTCTGGCCACTCGCGCTCCCTGCCACCTGTCTGTGGCTCTGACTGCAGCCAGTCGCACAGAGGACAAAGAAGCAGCGCATGCTCTGGCCACTCGCGCTCCCTGTCACCTGTCTGTGGCTCTGACTGCAGCCAGTCGCACAGAGGACATAGAAGCAGCGTATGCTCTGGCCACTCGCGCTCCCTGCCTCCTGTCTGTGGCTCTGACTGCAGCCAGTCACACAGAGGACAAAGAAGCAGCGCATGCTCTGGCCACTCGCACTCCCTGCCACCTGTTTGTGGCTCTGACTGCAGCCAGTCGCACAGAGGACAAAGAAGCAGCGCATGCTCTGGCCACTCGCGCTCCCTGCCACCTGTCTATGGCTCTGACTGCAGCCAGTCGCACAGAGGACAAAGAAGCAGCACATGCTCTGGCCACTCGCGCTCCCTGCCACCTGTCTGTGACTCTGACTGCAGCCAGTCACACAGAGGACAAAGAAGCAGCACATGCTCTGGCCACTCACGCTCCCTGTCACCTGTCTTTGACTCTGACTGCAGCCAGTCACACAGAGGACAAAGAAGCAGCGCATGCTCTGGCCACTCGCGCTCCCTGTCACCTGTCTGTGGCTCTGACTGCAGCCAGTCGCACAGAGGACAAAGAAGCAGCACATGCTCTGGCCACTCGCGCTCCCTGCCACCTGTCTGTGGCTCCAACTGCAGCCAGTCGCACAGAGGACAAAGAAGCAGCGCATGCTCTGGCCACTCGCACTCCCTGCCACCTGTCTGTGGCTCCGACTGCAGCCAGTCACACAGAGGACAAAGAAGCAGTGCATGCTCTGGCCACTCGCGCTCCCTGCCACCTGTCTGTGGCTCCAACTGCAGCCAGTCGCACAGAGGACAAAGAAGCAGCGCATGCTCTTGTCACTCGCGCTCCCTGTCACATGTCTGTGGCTCTGACTGCAGCCAGTCGCACAGAGGACAAAGAAGCAGCACATGCTCTGGCCACTCTCACTCCCTGTCACCTGTTTGTGGCTCCGACTGCAGCCAGTCGCACAGAGGACAAAGAAGCAGTGCATGCTCTGGCCACTCGCGCTCCCTGCCACCTGTCTATGGCTCTGACTGCAGCCAGTCGCACAGTGGAAAAAGAAGCAACACATGCTCTGGCCACTCGCACTCCCTGCCACCTGTCTGTGGCTCTGACTGCAGCCAGTCGCACAGAGGACAAAGAAGCAGTGCATACTCGGGCCACTCGCACTCCCTGCCACCTGTCTATGGCTCTGACTGCAGCCAGTCGCACAGAGGACAAAGAAGCAGCACATACTCTGGCCACTCGCGCTCCCTGTCACCTGTTTGTGGCTCTGACTGCAGCCAGTCGCACAGAGGACAAAGAAGCAGCGCGTGCTCTGGCCACTTGCACTCCCTGCCTCCTGTCTGTGGCTCTGACTGCAGCTAGTCGCACAAAGGACAAAGAAGCAGTGCATGCTCTGGCCACTCGCGCTCCCTGCCACCTGTTTGTGGCTATGACTGCAGCCAGTCACACAGAGGACAAAGAAGCAGCGCATGCTCTGGCCACTTGCGCTTCCTGTCACCTGTCTGTGGCTCTGACTGCAGCCAGTCGCACAGAGGACACAGAAGCAGCGCATGCTCTGGCCACTCGCGCTCCCTGTAATTTCTCGCTCCTGCCCATGGCCGGAGCGGTCATACATCAGCGTCATTTCTCCAGTATGCATGCCCAGAACACTATCAGCTGCTGTGCACATTCGGGCAGGAGCGCAAATTACAGGAATTATTTACTGAATGGGGAGCGGAGCAGAACAACTGAAATGAACCCATTCAAACCAATGATCGCTAGCCAGAGTGTTGGACAAAATATATATTTTTTTTGGGGGGGGGGGGGAGGACGCTTGGAGACAGCAGGCCTAGGGCACTGGAAAGTACAAATCCAGCCCTGAATGTTGCAGAGGAAGCGGATGCTCCCTGCAACTGATCCGTTTGTGGTGAAAAATAATGCGCTCCTGTCAAGGCTCTTGGGCCAACAGCTGCTGCCCTACCAGTTTGTGGACTGTGCCCCCTTCCACAGACTGATGAAGAGTGTTGCTCCACAATGGCGGATCCCCAGACGCCATTAATTTGCCAGGAATGCTATCCCTGCCCTGCACCAGCACATTGTGGAGTGTGTCGGCCGGTCTATGGATCACGCTGTCGGTGGCAAGGTGCACTTCACCATGGATGGCTGGAGCAGCAGGCATGGGCAGGGAAAATATCTGACTTTTACCGCCCATTGGGTCACCCTCCATGGTGCTGCTGAGGCTGCAAGATCTGGGGCATCTCAGCTGGTGGTGCCGCCACGTGGGTTGAAGGGAAGGCCTGTTCCACTTCCCTCTGCTACCTGTTCTGTGCAAGGCCAGTCTGCCATTGCTGAGCCTCCCAGCAAGTGGTCCCGCTCCTCCTACACTGGTCTGCAGCACCATCGATGCCAAGCAGTGCTGAAACTGGAATCCATGGAGGAGAACAGGCAAACCGGATCTGTAATCCTTGCAGCCTTACAGCGTCAGATTCGGCAGTGGCTGACCCCACGAAGACTTGCCACAGGTGTAGTGGTGTCTGATAACGGTGCAAACATGCTGGCCGCCATTTCCCTAGGTGGCTATACCCACTTACCTTGCTTGGCCCACGTCTTCAACCTTGCAGTCCAGAAATTTCTACAAACTTTCGAAGGGTTGAAGGACACTGTGGCCTCAGCACGAAAAGTGTCAGCCCACATCCGTCGCTCCGCAACTACCACCGCGGTCATGAAACTGCTGCAGCGCCGCCATAGCCTGCCGCAGCACAGGCTTATTTCCGATTGTCCGACGCGGTGGAACTCCACATGCTGGAGAGGTTGTGGGAGCAGCGCATGGCGGTCAGGCTATACCTGTCTGAGGCATCTTCCACCAGAACAGGGCCACTGGACTACATTACTGGGGACCAGTGGCAGCTGATAGGACAGGTGTGCAAAGTGTTGGAGCCATTTGAGCAGGCAACAAAAGTGGTCAGTGAGGAGCACTGCAGTATATCAGAGGTGCTCCCTCTTGTCTTCACCATGGAGAAGACTCTGGAAAAAGTGCTCGAACGGGGGGAATAACTCCTACTGAACAGTGGCCAGTCAGGTGAAGGAGTGAGTGGGCATGCTCCAGTCCTGGATAAGGGGGCAGAGCTTGTGGAAGAGCCCATTGTCCGGGGGTGGGAAGGAGATTTTGATGCGGAGCTGGATCATGATGTTGACGACAGTTCTGACAGCCAGGAAGAGGTGATTCATGGCAGACATCTCTTCCCCATGGCTGCACATATGATCCAGTGCCTAAAGAAAGACCCCCGGATTAAAACTTTAAAAGCAAGGCTCGCCATGTGGGTGGCCACCATCTTAGATCCCCGGTGCAAGGGGAAAATGCGCCAGTTCATAACCCTCTCCCAAGCAGACGCCAGGATGAGCCAGATCCGGGATGCCCTTCATCGTTGGGTAGAAGATGCGTTTCCTGCACTTGTACCCCGGCCCCAAGCTACCAAGCCTACTAATCACACTTAGCAAAGGTCTGGTGGTCCCACTCCCAGCAGCAGCACCAGTAGCCAATCTGTGAACCTGCTGAGTATGCTGAAGGCATTTTACCAGCCAGTGCCAGATACTCCTTCTAGCAGCAGCACCACCAGCGGAGAAAGTGGTCACCACCGCCAGCGGCTGGCCCGTATGGTGGACGATTACTTGGGGTCAGCCAGTGCTCCAGACAATATGGAGACTAATGATGACCCCATGCAATATTGGACCAAACAATTAGATACCTGGCCTGAACTCGCTCAGTATGCACTGGAGGTTCTTGCATGCCCCTCTGCCAGTGTTCTTTCTGAGCGAGTATTTAGCACTGCAGGTGGAGTGGTCACCGACCAATGGACCCGTCTGTCCACAGACAATGTGGACATGCTAACATTCATTAAAATGAACGAGGCATGGATCAGTGACAATTACAAGGCCCCTCTCACTGATTCCACAGAATGAGTCCAATAGTGTATTGATGAAATAATGTTTAGGACTGCCGTGGAACCACCTCTTAGGCCATGGGACCTAGAGGTGGTTCCACGGCAGTCCTAAACATTATTTGGAGCAGCAGGACTTGTCGTAGGCCATGGGACCTAGAGGTAGTGTCACGGCAGTCCTAAACATTGTTTGTAGCAGCAGGACTTGTCGTAGGCCATGGGACCTAGAGGTGGTTCCACGGCAATCCTAAACATTATTTGGAGCAGCAGGACTTGTCATAGGCCATGGGACCTAGAGGTGGTTCCACAGCAGTCCTAAACATTATTTGAAGCAGCAGGATTTGTCGTAGGCCATGGGACCTAGAGATGGTTCCACGGCAGGCCTAAACATTATTTGTAGCAGCAGGACTTGTCGTAGGCCATGGGACCTAGAGGTGGTTCCACGGCAGTCCTAAACATTATTTGGAGCAGCAGGACTTGTCGTAGGCCATGGGAGCTAGAGGTGGTTCCACGGCAGTCCTAAACATTATTTGGAGCAGCAGGACTCGTCGTAGGCCATGGGACCTAGAGGTGGTTCCACGGCAGTCCTAAACATTATTTGGAGCAGCAGGACTTGTCGTAGGCCATGGGACCTAGAGGTGGTTCCACGGCAGTCCTAAACATTATTTGGAGCAGCAGGACTCGTAGGCCATGGGACCTAGAGGTGGTTCCACGGCAGTCCTAAACATTATTTCATCAATACACTATTGGACTCATTCTGTGGAATCAGTGAGAGGGGCCTTGTAATTGTCACTGATCCATGCCTCATTTATTTTAATGAATGTTAGCATGTCCACATTGTCTGTGGACAGACGGGTCTGGTAGTCGGTGACCACTCCACCTGCAGCGCTAAATACTCGCTCAGAAAGAACACTGGCAGAGGGGCATGCAAGAACCTCCAGTGCATACTGAGCAAGTTCAGGCCAGGTATCCAATTGTTTGGTCCAATATTGCATGGGGTCATCATTAGTCTCCATATTGTCTGGAGCACTGGCTGACCCCAAGTAATCGTCCACCATACGGGCCAGCCGCTGGCGGTGGTGACCACTTTCTCCGCTGGTGGTGCTGCTGCTAGAAGGAGTATCTGGCACTGGCTGGTAAAATGCCTTCAGCATACTCAGCAGGTTCACGGATTGGCTATTGGTGCTGCTGCTGGGAGTGGGACCACCAGACCTTTGCTGAGTGTGATGAGGCTTGGTAGCTTGGACCCGGGATACAGGTGCAGGAAACGCATCTTCTACCCAACGATGAAGGGCATCCCGGATCTGTCTCATCCTGGCGTCTGCTTGGGAGGGGGGGTATGAACTGGCGCATTTTCCCCTTGCATCGGGGATCTAAGACGGTGGCCACCCACATGTCGAGCCTTGATTTTAGAGTTTTAATCCGGGGGTCCTTACGGAGGCACTGAAGCATATGTGCAGCCATAGGGAAGAGATGTCTGCCATTTATCACCTCTTCCTGGCTGTCAGACTCAGAACTGTCGTCATGCTCCAGCTCCACATCATCTGAATCTTCTTCCCACCCCCTGACAATGGGCTTGATTCACAAAGCCGTGCAAACTGTTTAACGTGGATGTGCTAAACAGTTAACACGTGAAGTGCCGTTCGCGGACTTTTGCGCGTGCAATGTGCCGAGATTAGTGCGATTGCGGACTTTTGCGTGCGCAATTGCACCCGTGCTAAACAGTTTGCACGGCTTTGTGAATCAAGCCCAATTGGCTCTTCCGCTTCCACAAGCTCTGCCTCCTTATCCAGGACTGGAGCATGCCCACTCACTCCCCCACCTGACTGGCCACTGTTTAGTAGGGCTTCCTCCCCCTGTCCGAGCACTTTGTCAAGAGCCTTATCCAGCATGAAGACAAGAGGGAGCACCTCTGATATACTGCAGTGCTCCTCACTGACCACTTTTGTTGCCTGCTCAAATGGCTCCAACACTTTGCACACCTGTCCAATCAGCTGCCACTGGTCCCCAGTAATGTAGTCCAGTGGCCCTGTTCTGGTGGAAGATGCCTCAGACAGGTATAGCCTGACCGCCGTGCGCTGCTCCCACAACCTCTCCAGCATGTGTAGTGTGGAGTTCCACCGCGTCGGACAATCTGAAATAAGCCTGTGCTGCGGCAGGCTATGGCGGTGCTGCAGCAATTTCATGGCCGCGGTGGCAGTTGCGGAGCGACGGATGTGGGCTGACACTTTTCGCGCTGAGGCCACAGTGTCCTTCAACCCTTGGAAAGTTTGTAGAAATTTCTGGACTGCAAGGTTGAAGACGTGGGCCAAGCAAGGTAAGTGGGTATAGCCACCTAGCGAAATGGCAGACAGCATGTGTGCACCGTTATCAGACACCACTACACCTGTGGCAAGTCTTCGTGGGGTCAGCCACTGCCGAATCTGACGCTGTAAGGCTGCAAGTATTACAGATCCGGTTTGCCTGTTCTCCTCCATGGATTCCAGTTTCAGCACTGCTTGGCATCGATGGTGCTGCAGACCAGTGTAGGAGGAGCGGGACCACTTGCTGGGAGGCTCAGCAATGGCAGACTGGCCTTGGACAGAACAGGTAGCAGAAGGAAGTAGAACAGGCCTCCCCTTCAACCCACGTGGCGACACCACCAGTTGAGATGCCCCAGATCTTGCACTCTCCTCAGCAGCACCATGGAGGGTGACCCAATGGGCGGTAAAAGTCAGATACTTTCCCTGCCCATGCCTGCTGCTCCAGCCATCCATGGTGAAGTGCACCTTGCCACTGACAGCGTGATCCATAGACCGGCCGACACACTCCACAATGTGCTGGGGAAGGGCAGGGATAGCAGTCCTGGCAAAATAATGGCGGCTGAGGATCCGCCATTGTGGAGCAACACTCTTCATCAGTCTGCGGAAGGGGGCACACTCCACGAACTGGTAGGGCAGCAGCTGTTGGCCCAGCAGCCTTGCCAGGAGCGCATTATTTTTCACCACAAACGGATCAGTTGCTGGGAGCATCCGCTTCCTCTGCAACATTTCTGGCGCAGAGGCCTGACGCTGGAACACTGGTGATTCAACCAACAAGGGTGATGAGAAAGTGCTTGCCGACAAGGTCTGCAGTCCTCTACCAGCCTGGCATGCAGAGGACTTTGAAGTCGAATGGGACTGAGGAGCAGCTTGGATAGGGACAGGACTCGGGCGACTAGGAAAAAAAGAGGAGGGGCCTGTTGGTGCTGCTTTTACTCCACCCATCTTATTGTAATTTTTTACAACTTCAAACTCCCGTTTGTGGTTGTTGCGCATGTGGCTTAGCAGCCCTGAAGTGCCGTACCCGGTGCCCGATTTGCCTCTGCTCACCGTTTTACGACACACACAACAGACTGCCCTGGATTCATCCTCTTCCGCATCAATAAAATACTTCCATGCAGGGGACGTGCATGCACATCTAGCAGTGGTGCAACCTGTTCTAGCACCTTGATGCTCGGCATTGGACTGGTGGCGGGTACTGACAGATGGGGAAGCAGGCTGCTGGCCAACCGTCTGCTCTGTTTGTACAGGCTGCTCACGCCTGCTACTGCCTAAACGAACAGGTGGAAAATACGTTTTATCACCCACCTTATCATCACCATCATCCAAAATATAATCCAGTGCAATAAGTGAGTCTTCTGGACCCTCCACCTGCTCACCAAACACCTCTGTAGTTGAGTGGTGTTGGTGATGTTGACTGGTGACACTGGATGAAGAAAACACAGTGGCCATTTCTGTCACCACAGAACCCACCACTTCTTGGGAGCTTGGTCCCATGGTCTCCTCCAATGCCTCATGCCAAACATTCTGCACATCTCTTTCAGTCTCAGCGATGGTGTGCTGTACATCTGGAGCGGACTCAGCAGAGTACTGGGAGGAAACAAGCTCGTCATCGTCAACAGAAGCAGCTGCGGTCGGGTTCTGGTCATGAGGGAACCTGGCGGCCACTGCTGGCGCTGCTGCAACTAGCTTCAAGTTCCTCCTGGGAAGAGGGTTGTGAATCCTGATGTAAATAATCCACAACTGTCTTCGCCTCCTGCTCTGACAGAATTTTCCGTGCTGAGCCTGCTGCGAACACAGGGAAGACATTTCTGACCAGGGGGGAACACTTCCTGCTGCTGCTGCTGCCACCCTCACCCTGATCACATACTTGACGTGAACGTCCAAGACTCCATGTCCCTGCAGGAGTGGCAGGAATTTTCTGCTGCCTTCGGCTTCGCTCCATTTTTTGGGGGTCCACAAACTTTATTGGGGAAGGGGTACATAGTACATACGTATGAGCAGAACAGAAAATAAGGGGGTGAAATAAGGAAAATAAATCCAAAACACAAAATAAAGAAAACAAAAAAAAAATTCACTACACTCACTCAACTTATCAATCACTAATCAAACAAATCACTAATCACACAGCTCACTCTAACCCTAACTCACTCTCACTCTGTCACACACTAAGCCTGCGGCCTGGCTGGCTCTGCAGCAACTACTAACACACTACTCTACAATCTCTCTACTAATATAGCTGACACTCTAATGCTCTCTCTCTCACAGTCACACACTAAGCCTGCGGCCTGGCTGGCTCTGCAGCAACTACTAACACACTACTCTACAATCTCTCTACTAATATAGCTGACACTCTAATGCTCTCTCTCTCACAGTCACACACTAAGCCTGCGGCCTGGCTGGCTCTGCAGCAAGCAACTACTAACACACTACTCTACAATCTCTCTACTAATATAGCTGACACTCTAATGCTCTCTCTCTCACAGTCACACACTAAGCCTGCGGCCTGGCTGGCTCTGCAGCAAGCAACTACTAACACACTACTCTACAATCTCTCTACTAATATAGCTGACACTCTAATGCTCTCTCTCTCACAGTCACACACTAAGCCTGCGGCCTGGCTGGCTCTGCAGCAAGCAACTACTAACACACTACTCTACAATCTCTCTACTAATATAGCTGACATTCTAACTCTCTCTCTCACAGTCACACACTAAGCCTGCGGCCTGGCTGGCTCTGCAGCAACTACTAACACACTACACTACAATCTCTCCACTAATATAGCTGACACTCTAACGCTCTCTCTCTCACAGTCACACACTAAGCCTGCGGCCTGGCTGGCTCTGCAGCAAGCAACTACTAACACACTACACTACAATCTCTCTACTAATATAGCTGACACTCTAACGCTCTCTCTCTCACAGTCACACACTAAGCCTGCGGCCTGGCTGGCTCTGCAGCAAGCAACTACTAACACACTACTCTACAATCTCTCCACTAATATAGCTGACACTAATGCTCTCTCTCTCACAGTCACACACTAAGCCTGCGGCCTGGCTGGCTCTGCAGCAAGCAACTACTAACACACTACACTACAATCTCTCTACTAATATAGCTGACACTCTAATGCTCTCTCTCTCACAGTCACACACTAAGCCTGCGGCCTGGCTGGCTCTGCAGCAAGCAACTACTAACACACTACACTACAATCTCTCTACTAATATAGCTGACACTCTAATGCTCTCTCTCTCACAGTCACACACTAAGCCTGCGGCCTGGCTGGCTCTGCAGCAAGCAACTACTAACACACTACACTACAATCTCTCTACTAATATAGCTGACACTAATGCTCTCTCTCTCACAGTCACACACTAAGCCTGCGGCCTGGCTGGCTCTGCAGCAAGCAACTACTAACACACTACTCTACAATCTCTCTACTAATATAGCTCACATTCTAACTCTCTCTCTCACAGTCACACACTAAGCCTGCGGCCTGGCTGGCTCTGCAGCAAGCAACTACTAACACACTACTCTACAATCTCTCTACTAATATAGCTGACACTCTAATGCTCTCTCTCTCACAGTCACACACTAAGCCTGCGGCCTGGCTGGCTCTGCAGCAAGCAACTACTAACACACTACTCTACAATCTCTCTACTAATATAGCTGACACTCTAATGCTCTCTCTCTCACAGTCACACACTAAGCCTGCGGCCTGGCTGGCTCTGCAGCAAGCAACTACTAACACACTACTCTACAATCTCTCTACTAATATAGCTGACACTCTAATGCTCTCTCTCTCACAGTCACACACTAAGCCTGCGGCCTGGCTGGCTCTGCAGCAAGCAACTACTAACACACTACACTACAATCTCTCTACTAATATAGCTGACACTCTAACGCTCTCTCTCTCACAGTCACAGACTAAGCCTGCGGCCTGGCTGGCTCTGCAGCAAGCAACTACTAACACACTACTCTACAATCTCTCTACTAATATAGCTGACACTCTAATGCTCTCTCTCTCACAGTCACACACTAAGCCTGCGGCCTGGCTGGCTCTGCAGCAAGCAACTACTAACACACTACTCTACAATCTCTCTACTAATATAGCTGACACTAATGCTCTCTCTCTCACAGTCACACACTAAGCCTGCGGCCTGGCTGGCTCTGCAGCAAGCAACTACTAACACACTACACTACAATCTCTCTACTAATATAGCTGACACTCTAATGCTCTCTCTCTCACAGTCACACACTAAGCCTGCGGCCTGGCTGGCTCTGCAGCAAGCAACTACTAACACACTACTCTACAATCTCTCCACTAATATAGCTGACACTAATGCTCTCTCTCTCACAGTCACACACTAAGCCTGCGGCCTGGCTGGCTCTGCAGCAAGCAACTACTAACACACTACACTACAATCTCTCTACTAATATAGCTGACACTCTAACGCTCTCTCTCTCACAGTCACAGACTAAGCCTGCGGCCTGGCTGGCTCTGCAGCAAGCAACTACTAACACACTACTCTACAATCTCTCTACTAATATAGCTGACACTCTAACGCTCTCTCTCTCACAGTCACACACTAAGCCTGCGGCCTGGCTGGCTCTGCAGCAAGCAACTACTAACACACTACACTACAATCTCTCTACTAATATAGCTGACACTCTAACGCTCTCTCTCTCACAGTCACACACTAAGCCTGCGGCCTGGCTGGCTCTGCAGCAAGCAACTACTAACACACTACTCTACAATCTCTCTACTAATATAGCTGACACTCTAATGCTCTCTCTCTCACAGTCACACACTAAGCCTGCGGCCTGGCTGGCTCTGCAGCAAGCAACTACTAACACACTACTCTACAATCTCTCTACTAATATAGCTGACACTCTAATGCTCTCTCTCTCACAGTCACACACTAAGCCTGCGGCCTGGCTGGCTCTGCAGCAAGCAACTACTAACACACTACTCTACAATCTCTCCACTAATATAGCTGACACTAATGCTCTCTCTCTCACAGTCACACACTAAGCCTGCGGCCTGGCTGGCTCTGCAGCAAGCAACTACTAACACACTACACTACAATCTCTCTACTAATATAGCTGACACTCTAATGCTCTCTCTCTCACAGTCACACACTAAGCCTGCGGCCTGGCTGGCTCTGCAGCAAGCAACTACTAACACACTACTCTACAATCTCTCTACTAATATAGCTGACACTCTAATGCTCTCTCTCTCACAGTCACACACTAAGCCTGCGGCCTGGCTGGCTCTGCAGCAAGCAACTACTAACACACTACTCTACAATCTCTCTACTAATATAGCTGACACTCTAATGCTCTCTCTCTCACAGTCACACACTAAGCCTGCGGCCTGGCTGGCTCTGCAGCAAGCAACTACTAACACACTACACTACAATCTCTCTACTAATATAGCTGACACTCTAATGCTCTCTCTCTCACAGTCACACACTAAGCCTGCGGCCTGGCTGGCTCTGCAGCACGCAACTACTAACACACTACTCTACAATCTCTCTACTAATATAGCTGACACTCTAATGCTCTCTCTCTCACAGTCACACACTAAGCCTGCGGCCTGGCTGGCTCTGCAGCAAGCAACTACTAACACACTACTCTACAATC
Source organism: Hyperolius riggenbachi (assembly GCF_040937935.1). Lineage (NCBI taxonomy): Eukaryota > Metazoa > Chordata > Amphibia > Anura > Hyperoliidae > Hyperolius > Hyperolius riggenbachi. The sequence continues at coordinate 574,062,535 of NC_090647.1, forward strand.
TCTCTACTAATATAGCTGACACTCTAATGCTCTCTCTCTCACAGTCACACACTAAGCCTGCGGCCTGGCTGGCTCTGCAGCAAGCAACTACTAACACACTACTCTACAATCTCTCTACTAATATAGCTCACATTCTAACTCTCTCTCTCACAGTCACACACTAAGCCTGCGGCCTGGCTGGCTCTGCAGCAAGCAACTACTAACACACTACTCTACAATCTCTCTACTAATATAGCTGACACTCTAATGCTCTCTCTCTCACAGTCACACACTAAGCCTGCGGCCTGGCTGGCTCTGCAGCAAGCAACTACTAACACACTACACTACAATCTCTCTACTAATATAGCTGACACTCTAACGCTCTCTCTCTCACAGTCACACACTAAGCCTGCGGCCTGGCTGGCTCTGCAGCAAGCAACTACTAACACACTACTCTACAATCTCTCCACTAATATAGCTGACACTCTAACGCTCTCTCTCTCACAGTCACACACTAAGCCTGCGGCCTGGCTGGCTCTGCAGCAAGCAACTACTAACACACTACACTACAATCTCTCTACTAATATAGCTGACACTCTAACGCTCTCTCTCTCACAGTCACAGACTAAGCCTGCGGCCTGGCTGGCTCTGCAGCAAGCAACTACTAACACACTACTCTACAATCTCTCTACTAATATAGCTGACACTCTAATGCTCTCTCTCTCACAGTCACACACTAAGCCTGCGGCCTGGCTGGCTCTGCAGCAAGCAACTACTAACACACTACTCTACAATCTCTCTACTAATATAGCTGACACTAATGCTCTCTCTCTCACAGTCACACACTAAGCCTGCGGCCTGGCTGGCTCTGCAGCAAGCAACTACTAACACACTACACTACAATCTCTCTACTAATATAGCTGACACTCTAATGCTCTCTCTCTCACAGTCACACACTAAGCCTGCGGCCTGGCTGGCTCTGCAGCAAGCAACTACTAACACACTACTCTACAATCTCTCCACTAATATAGCTGACACTAATGCTCTCTCTCTCACAGTCACACACTAAGCCTGCGGCCTGGCTGGCTCTGCAGCAAGCAACTACTAACACACTACACTACAATCTCTCTACTAATATAGCTGACACTCTAACGCTCTCTCTCTCACAGTCACAGACTAAGCCTGCGGCCTGGCTGGCTCTGCAGCAAGCAACTACTAACACACTACACTACAATCTCTCTACTAATATAGCTGACACTCTAACGCTCTCTCTCTCACAGTCACACACTAAGCCTGCGGCCTGGCTGGCTCTGCAGCAAGCAACTACTAACACACTACTCTACAATCTCTCTACTAATATAGCTGACACTCTAATGCTCTCTCTCTCACAGTCACACACTAAGCCTGCGGCCTGGCTGGCTCTGCAGCAAGCAACTACTAACACACTACTCTACAATCTCTCTACTAATATAGCTGACACTCTAATGCTCTCTCTCTCACAGTCACACACTAAGCCTGCGGCCTGGCTGGCTCTGCAGCAAGCAACTACTAACACACTACTCTACAATCTCTCCACTAATATAGCTGACACTAATGCTCTCTCTCTCACAGTCACACACTAAGCCTGCGGCCTGGCTGGCTCTGCAGCAAGCAACTACTAACACACTACACTACAATCTCTCTACTAATATAGCTGACACTCTAATGCTCTCTCTCTCACAGTCACACACTAAGCCTGCGGCCTGGCTGGCTCTGCAGCAAGCAACTACTAACACACTACTCTACAATCTCTCTACTAATATAGCTGACACTCTAATGCTCTCTCTCTCACAGTCACACACTAAGCCTGCGGCCTGGCTGGCTCTGCAGCAAGCAACTACTAACACACTACACTACAATCTCTCTACTAATATAGCTGACACTCTAATGCTCTCTCTCTCACAGTCACACACTAAGCCTGCGGCCTGGCTGGCTCTGCAGCAAGCAACTACTAACACACTACTCTACAATCTCTCTACTAATATAGCTGACACTCTAATGCTCTCTCTCTCACAGTCACACACTAAGCCTGCGGCCTGGCTGGCTCTGCAGCAAGCAACTACTAACACACTACTCTACAATCTCTCTACTAATATAGCTCACATTCTAACTCTCTCTCTCACAGTCACACACTAAGCCTGCGGCCTGGCTGGCTCTGCAGCAAGCAACTACTAACACACTACTCTACAATCTCTCTACTAATATAGCTGACACTCTAATGCTCTCTCTCTCACAGTCACACACTAAGCCTGCGGCCTGGCTGGCTCTGCAGCAAGCAACTACTAACACACTACACTACAATCTCTCTACTAATATAGCTGACACTCTAATGCTCTCTCTCTCACAGTCACACACTAAGCCTGCGGCCTGGCTGGCTCTGCAGCAAGCAACTACTAACACACTACACTACAATCTCTCTACTAATATAGCTGACACTCTAACGCTCTCTCTCTCACAGTCACACACTAAGCCTGCGGCCTGGCTGGCTCTGCAGCAAGCAACTACTAACACACTACTCTACAATCTCTCTACTAATATAGCTGACACTCTAATGCTCTCTCTCTCACAGTCACACACTAAGCCTGCGGCCTGGCTGGCTCTGCAGCAAGCAACTACTAACACACTACACTACAATCTCTCTACTAATATAGCTGACACTCTAATGCTCTCTCTCTCACAGTCACACACTAAGCCTGCGGCCTGGCTGGCTCTGCAGCAAGCAACTACTAACACACTACACTACAATCTCTCTACTAATATAGCTGACACTCTAACGCTCTCTCTCTCACAGTCACACACTAAGCCTGCGGCCTGGCTGGCTCTGCAGCAAGCAACTACTAACACACTACTCTACAATCTCTCTACTAATATAGCTGACACTCTAACGCTCTCTCTCTCACAGTCACACACTAAGCCTGCGGCCTGGCTGGCTCTGCAGCAAGCAACTACTAACACACTACACTACAATCTCTCTACTAATATAGCTGACACTCTAATGCTCTCTCTCTCACAGTCACACACTAAGCCTGCGGCCTGGCTGGCTCTGCAGCAAGCAACTACTAACACACTACTCTACAATCTCTCTACTAATATAGCTGACACTCTAACGCTCTCTCTCTCACAGTCACACACTAAGCCTGCGGCCTGGCTGGCTCTGCAGCAAGCAACTACTAACACACTACACTACAATCTCTCTACTAATATAGCTGACACTCTAACGCTCTCTCTCTCACAGTCACACACTAAGCCTGCGGCCTGGCTGGCTCTGCAGCAAGCAACTACTAACACACTACTCTACAATCTCTCCACTAATATAGCTGACACTAATGCTCTCTCTCTCACAGTCACACACTAAGCCTGCGGCCTGGCTGGCTCTGCAGCAAGCAACTACTAACACACTACACTACAATCTCTCTACTAATATAGCTGACACTCTAATGCTCTCTCTCTCACAGTCACACACTAAGCCTGCGGCCTGGCTGGCTCTGCAGCAAGCAACTACTAACACACTACTCTACAATCTCTCTACTAATATAGCTGACACTCTAATGCTCTCTCTCTCACAGTCACACACTAAGCCTGCGGCCTGGCTGGCTCTGCAGCAAGCAACTACTAACACACTACTCTACAATCTCTCCACTAATATAGCTGACACTCTAATGCTCTCTCTCTCACAGTCACACACTAAGCCTGCGGCCTGGCTGGCTCTGCAGCAAGCAACTACTAACACACTACACTACAATCTCTCTACTAATATAGCTGACACTCTAATGCTCTCTCTCACAGTCACACACTAAGCCTGCGGCCTGGCTGGCTCTGCAGCAAGCAACTACTAACACACTACTCTACAATCTCTCTACTAATATAGCTGACACTCTAATGCTCTCTCTCTCACAGTCACACACTAAGCCTGCGGCCTGGCTGGCTCTGCAGCAAGCAACTACTAACACACTACTCTACAATCTCTCTACTAATATAGCTGACACTCTAACGCTCTCTCTCTCACAGTCACACACTAAGCCTGCGGCCTGGCTGGCTCTGCAGCAAGCAACTACTAACACACTACTCTACAATCTCTCTACTAATATAGCTGACACTCTAACGCTCTCTCTCTCACAGTCACACACTAAGCCTGCGGCCTGGCTGGCTCTGCAGCAAGCAACTACTAACACACTACTCTACAATCTCTCTACTAATATAGCTGACACTCTAACGCTCTCTCTCTCACAGTCACACACTAAGCCTGCGGCCTGGCTGGCTCTGCAGCAAGCAACTACTAACACACTACTCTACAATCTCTCTACTAATATAGCTGACACTCTAACGCTCTCTCTCTCACAGTCACACACTAAGCCTGCGGCCTGGCTGGCTCTGCAGCAAGCAACTACTAACACACTACTCTACAATCTCTCTACTAATATAGCTGACACTCTAACGCTCTCTCTCTCACAGTCACACACTAAGCCTGCGGCCTGGCTGGCTCTGCAGCAAGCAACTACTAACACACTACACTACAATCTCTCTACTAATATAGCTGACACTCTAACGCTCTCTCTCTCACAGTCACACACTAAGCCTGCGGCCTGGCTGGCTCTGCAGCAAGCAACTACTAACACACTACACTACAATCTCTCTACTAATATAGCTGACACTCTAATGCTCTCTCTCTCACAGTCACACACTAAGCCTGCGGCCTGGCTGGCTCTGCAGCAAGCAACTACTAACACACTACACTACAATCTCTCTACTAATATAGCTGACACTCTAATGCTCTCTCTCTCACAGTCACACACTAAGCCTGCGGCCTGGCTGGCTCTGCAGCAAGCAACTACTAACACACTACACTACAATCTCTCTACTAATATAGCTGACACTCTAATGCTCTCTCTCTCACAGTCACACACTAAGCCTGCGGCCTGGCTGGGCTCTGCAGCAAGCAACTACTAACACACTACTCTACAATCTCTCTACTAATATAGCTGACACTCTAATGCTCTCTCTCTCACAGTCACACACTAAGCCTGCGGCCTGGCTGGCTCTGCAGCAAGCAACTACTAACACACTACTCTACAATCTCTCTACTAATATAGCTCACATTCTAACTCTCTCTCTCACAGTCACACACTAAGCCTGCGGCCTGGCTGGCTCTGCAGCAAGCAACTACTAACACACTACTCTACAATCTCTCTACTAATATAGCTGACACTCTAATGCTCTCTCTCTCACAGTCACACACTAAGCCTGCGGCCTGGCTGGCTCTGCAGCAAGCAACTACTAACACACTACTCTACAATCTCTCTACTAATATAGCTGACACTCTAATGCTCTCTCTCTCACAGTCACACACTAAGCCTGCGGCCTGGCTGGCTCTGCAGCAAGCAACTACTAACACACTACTCTACAATCTCTCTACTAATATAGCTGACACTCTAACGCTCTCTCTCTCACAGTCACAGAGTCTTTAAAAAGACTTTTGATTTATATACAGTCTTGAAAAAGACTTTTGTTTTATGTTAAAACAACTGCGTCTGTCTCTCCTCTCTCCACACTAGACGGAAACCCACAAGCTTCCTGGCTGCACGTCTCTCTATTATATACAAAATGGGTGGGATAGCTGCTGATAGGTAGCTAGGGAGCTGGTTGCTAAGGTAGGATTGGTTGGTTGTCATTAAGACTCTTATTGGTGCAGAAATTCCATTTTCCAGGCAGAAATAAGCTTCTTCCTTGTGATTGGCTACCTTAAATTTGCATTCCGGCGGAATTCCACATTTTTCCACGGAATTCCGCATTAACGCTATAGCAATTCCGTTCCGACCGGCGGAATTGGAATTAGCCCAATTCCGTCCGGAATCGCGGAAATTCGAATTCCGTGGAATCCAGCGACCATCCCTAAGAAGGACCATGGCAACTCACTGATTGTGCCACAGTTTGATAGTGCTGCACAAAAAATTATATGCATCCGTGGACCCGGGCAGAGTGAATGCAGACTTTAGTACCTAAACACAAGATACAACATGTTTTCCGGGGTCTGAGACACATACAGATGGTCCTGATCATCATCATCATAGAACTCTTCTCCTGACCCCCCCACCACCTCTGCCACCCCAACATCCCCAGACACAGACCCCTCATCATCCTCTACATAAACTTGGGATGCTGGCCCGAGCCCAACCTCCTCCATCAGGCCCCATCATCTCCTCAATGGCAGCCCTCAATACTCGCCCAGACGCTGCAACTGAGGGACACAACGCTCTCGTCCGGGGAGGGCTGCTGACCACTTGCTGCTGGGGTGGATGTCACAAATTGCGTGGGGCGTTGGCTGTTGCTGCTGTTGGGAGTGCTGCTCACAGCGGAGGTCTGTGAGAAACTCATGATGGGCTCACGAAACTTGGTGAACGAACTGCAGTGGCAGTCTGACTGTCTGTAAATAGTAACTGAAGCGAATCACTGGCTAACGAGCGGAATAATACCAGTGAGCAGTGAGGACAGTACAACGTAACTGAAGGGTATCACTGGGTAATGAGATGAATAATACCAGTGAGCAGTGAACTTAGTACAATGTAAGTGAAGGGTATCACTGGGTAATGAGATGAATAATACCAGTGAGCAGTGAGGACAGTACAACGTAACTGAAGGGTATAACTGGGTAATGAGATGATTAATACCAGTGAGCAGTGAACTTAGTACAATGTAAGTGAAGGGTATCACTGGGTAATGAGATGAATAATACCAGTGAGCAGTGAACACAGTACAACCTAAGTGAAGGGTATCACAGGGTAATGAGATGAATAATACCAGTGAGCAGTGAGCAGAGTACAACGTAACTGAAGGGTATCACTGGGTAATGAGATGATTAATACCAGTGAGCAGTGAACACAGTACAACCTAAGTGAAGGGTATCACTGGGTAATGAGTTGATTAATACCAGTGAGCAGTGAGCACAGTACAACATAAGTGAAGGGTATCACTGGGTAATGAGATGATTAATACCAGTGAGCAGTGAGCAGAGTACAACGTAACTGAAGGGTATCACTGGGTAATGAGATGATTAATACCAGTGAGCAGTGAACACAGTACAACCTAAGTGAAGGGTATCACTGGGTAATGAGATGAATAATACCAGTGAGGAGTGAGAACAGTAGTACAACCTAAGTGAAGGGTATCACTGGGTAATGAGATGAATAATACCAGTGAGCAGTGAGCACAGTACAACCTAAGTGAAGGGTATCACTGGGTAATGAGATGATTAATACCAGTGAGCAGTGAGCACAGTACAACCTAAGTGAAGGGTATCACTGGGTAATGAGATGATTAATACCAGTGAGGAGTGAGGACAGTACAACCTACGTGAAGGGTATCACTGGGTAATGAGATGATTAATACCAGTGAGGAGTGAACACAGTAGTACAACCTAAGTGACGGGTATAACTGGGTAATGAGATGAATATTACCAGTGAGCAGTGAACACAGTACAACCTGAGTGAAGGGTATCACTGGGTAATGAGATGATTAATACCAGTGAGCAGTGAACACAGTACAACCTAAGTGACGGGTATCACTGGGTAATGAGAGGAATAATACCAGTGAGCAGTGAGCACAGTAGTACAACGTAAGTGAAGGGTATCACTGGGTAATGAGATGATTAATACCAGTGAGCAGTGAGTACAGTACAACGTAAGTGAAGGGTATCACTGGGTAATGAGATGATTAATACCAGTGAGCAGTGAGCACAGTACAACCTAAGTGAAGGGTATCACTGGGTAATGAGATGAATATTACCAGTGAGCAGTGAACACAGTACAACCTAAGTGAAGGGTATCACTGGGTAATGAGATGATTAATACCAGTGAGCAGTGAACACAGTAGTACAACCTAAGTGAAGGGTATCACTGGGTAATGAGATGAATAATACCAGTGAGCAGTGAACACAGTACAACGTAACTGAAGGGTATCACTGGGTAATGAGATGATTAATACCAGTGAGCAGTGAGCACAGTACAACCTAACTGAAGGGTATCACTGGGTAATGAGATGAATAATACCAGTGAGCAGTGAACACCTGTACATCTGCACTACTGTGCCTGCCTGCACTACACACACTAATCACCACCAGTACACTCTGACTACACTGACTACAGCAATGACTCACTGGCTACCTAACTAAATACAACTGACAACTAAAGTATATCAGCACTGTTAGCAGTTAAAACGCTGGGTTTTCACACACAAAACGCTCTTGCTTTAGCTACAATGGCCTAGAGATAATCCTCTCAGTGCCACAGTCTAGCAAGGACAGAGCTTTCCATCATGGCCACCGCTTTATATACAGGAGGGGAGGGCATAGCCTCCCCTCCTATGATTGGTTGCTAGGGCCTGGCTGGGGCCCTCTGATTGGCCAGGGAAGTCACTTCCACCCATTTCTATGCATTTCCGCTAACCACGGCTTCTGTGCCAGATTTCACGAGCGTGAATGCGATCGAATGTACGCATTCACGGTCTGCCGAAGCGGATTGTAGTGATTGAAAATTGGTCCACGGCAACGAATAGCCGTGGCGGGTAGCGTAAAAATGGTTGTGAAATCACGGCAACTTGTGATCACGACCTGTCGGTGAGCACCACTGATGGTAGCCAGCAGGTTGGCCGCATTGTGGGACACCACCAATCTGACTCGGAGGCCTCTGGGGGTCAGCCATGTCTTCTCCTGCTCCCTCAGGTTGCGGAGCACGTTGGCTGCTGTCAAGCTGTTCTTCCCCAGGCTTCTCATCTCCAACAGTGCTTGGCAATGGCGGACCTTCACGCTGCTGTTGAGGCAGGGTCGCTTGGGGGCGGGATCTGCTGCTTCTCCCCTGACCCCGCGCGGTGGAACCACATAGTGGGCGACTGGTGCTGCTGCCGCTGGTGTGCCCGAGTGTGGACCTGCTGCTTCCTAGCTCGGGCTTTCCACCAGGCTGACCCAGTGGGTCGTGAAGGGCAGGTAGCTGTCTGTACCAAAACGGCTGCTCCATGAATCCATGGTGACGTGGATCCGCTCACTCACGGCGTGATCAAGCGTGCGGCCCACGTTCACCATAGCAAAGCGGTGCAGTGCTGGGATCGCCGTGCGAGAGAAGTAGTGGCGGCTGGGGACTTGCCACTCCAGGATCCCAAACTGCAGCAGCGCTCTGATGTCACTCCCCTCCTGCACAAAGGAATATGGCAGGAGCTGAGAGCACATGGCCCAGACAAGCAACCCGTTCAGCACCCGGATGCACCTGTTGGTGGGAGCCAGCACCTTGGTCACACCGGTAAATGACTCGCTGAGCAGTGTCTGACGGGAGGATGAGGAGTCCACTGTGGAGGGAGCTGATGAGGCCACTGAGGACTGGCTGCCCGGGGGGGGGGGGGGGGACAGTTAGTTGCTGCTGCTGTGCTCCTGCTGCTGCTGCTGCTGGATGAGCAGGAGGGTGGGATGCTGCTGCTGCTGAAGTCTGTGCAGTGGCTGTCTGGCTCTGACCACTGCCTGCACCACTGTCATTCAGCTTCAGAAACTCACTGTACTCCTGAAAATGTTTGTTCTCCAAGTGGATCTGCAGGCACGAGGTACTCAACTTATTGAGATCGCGACTTCTGCTCAGGCTGACACCACAACTGTGGCAAACGGCACGGGTCTTGTTGAATTCGCACATAGTGAAGAACCGCCAGACTGGGGACTTCAACTTGCCCTTCAAGCTTGAGGGCTGGGGATTTTTTTTTGCCTTTAGAGGGCTGTTTTTTTGGGGAGGAGCTTTGGTGCAGGTGGTGGTGGTAGCGGCTGTAGCAGCAGGCTGTGGCTCCTGCCTTCCACGCCCTGTGCTGGCCGCCATGCTGCTGCCGCGCCTCTGTGCCAGAGACGCCTCCTCCCCCGATGATGAGCTGCCTTCAAGCAACTGTGCTGGTGGTAGTGGTGGCACATAGGAAGGATCCAGCAGCTCATCATCATCATCATCCCCAAACATCTCCTCTGAGCCCGCCTCAACCAACTCCTCTACCCCAACATCCCCTGCATCACGCCCCTCCTCCTCAGCGCCAACAACAAACTCCTCCACCTCAAACTCCTCCTCCTCCTTGCATGGCCCCATCATGTCCACCTCAAACTGCTCCACAACATCCCTCAAAATGCTCGCGGTCCCTGGGGTGAAGAGCAAGCTCAATGAGGGCAGGCTGGTCGCTGGGGTCGACGTGACCTCAAGTGGTGGTGGAGGCCTGGTGCGGACCGGAGTGCTGGTGGTGGCGGCGCTGGTCTGGCTGGTGCTGGAGGTCTGGCTGGAAACAGTGGCTTGCTGCTCCGCCATCATTTCCACCACAGCCTGCACCTCACTCTCTGCAATGGGCCGGGGGGCGACGACCCGTCTCAAAGATGGGCGCAACGCGGTGCTGTTGCGCCTCTGCTCCCTCCTCCACAACTCTGCGGTCAGTGGCTGGCGGCGGACCAGTCACAGACCTGCTGCTGCTGGCAGTGGCTGCTGCAATGACGCTGCCTCTCCTGGTGGTGCTTCGCCCTCTACCTCTGCCAGTCATTGTGCAAATATAGAAATACAATCAGAAAAACAAAAAATATATATATAAAGGGCGGGAAAGGATGTAAACTTTAGTAAAGAGTTTGGGTTGGTGGTGACTGGTAGTGACAAAAAAAATGAAAGTTTTTTTTTTTTTTTTTTTTTTAATAAGAAGTAGTAGTAGTAGTACAAGTATACTACTAACATTAGTGTAGTCTACAGTAGTCGCTAACTAACTCGTCTGACACTGAAGGACAGTGACAAATAAAAGTCTGTCAGTCAGTACACGGATGCAATCAGTAGGGTCGGGCAGATGACAGTCTCAGAGATCACAACAACAGATGCTGGCCTCAGTGGCCTGGCCTAGTGGCCTGTGAATGTGAAGTAACTAACTATTACACAGTAGTAGACTAGTGATTAGTGAAGCCTGCGGCAGTAAATAAACTCACAGACTACAGCACAGCAGTACAAATTAGGTAAAGTACTATGTAGGTATTAACACAACTAGCTATAGTCGGGCAGATGACAGTCACAGTCAGAGATCACAACAACAGATGCTGGCCTGGCCTGTACACAGTCAGTAACTAACACAGTACTGGAGCTAATAAACTCACAGACTACCGCAGTACAAATTAACTAAGCTAGTACTACTAGTACACAACTAACTAGAATCCCTAACCTACCTAAGCTAGTAGTAGGCTAAGGCTACCTAGGCTAGCAGGCCTAGCCTGCACACAGACTAACACTAGCCTAGCACAGTATACAGTATACACTAGCTGACTAAAAACAATCAAATTACTAGCTATCTATAAATGAGTACAATATAAGTGTTCAGGAGGTGTAAATTAGCAAAAACACTGGGTTTAGCACAAGAAGCACTTGCTCAGACACGCAGTAGCACTGGAGATGCTCTCAGTACCGCTCAGTCACACAGCAAGGACGGGCTCCGCAACATGGCCGCCGCCTTATATAGAGGAGGGGAGGGCCAGGCTCCACTCCTCTGATTGGTTGTTAGGGCCTCGGCTGGAGGCCTTCTGATTGGCCGAATGAAGTCATCCCCTGGATCCCAAAGCCGAATGCGTGATCACGTGCGATCCGGACGAATTCGAGAGTCACTATTCGGGTACATTCCTATTCGAATTCGGCAACAGCATCACTCTTCGAATTCAACTTCGGCAACCATGTAAATCTACAGGATAATTCGGGTACATTCAAATTCGAGAGTCCTGATGAGCACCCCGGATCACAATGAATTGATTTAGATCTTGTTTTTCCGCCACCAACTAGGCTTTCTTTGGGTGGTACATTTTGCTAAGAATTATTTTTTTCTTAATGCATTTTTACAGAAATATTAAGAAAAAAAAAGGAAAAAATTGTATTTGCCCATTTGTCCTGGTTATTACACCATTTAAATGATGTCCCTATTACAATGTATGGCGCCAATATTTTAATCTACTGTATATGTCATATGACATGAAAATGGGAGAGTATAACTCATGGGTGGACTCTCTGGCAAGCTCAGGGATGTTCTCCTTGTCTCCTTGCACAGATGTAACACCACTATCCACTGGTGATAGGTCAGTTATGTCCACATCTGTACTCATTTTTTGTGTGGGTTCTTCAGCAGGTAGATTGTCTTCTGTACTGGTAATAAAGGATAATAATAATAAATCTCACCTTATTCGTGAAATGTCTGATGGGTATATAAGTCATCAGTGTCAATACTTACGTCATAGTATCAGTATGTGGCTTCAGAAAGCTCAGAAAGCTGCCTATCGGATTGTTCTCCTGTGTTTGGCCCCGGAACACTTTGTTGGTAACGTTTGTGTCTCTCCAAATCCCTTTTGTGTTTATCACAAACATATTTCCATATTCTTTTCAACTGTTAAACTGAAAAACAAAATAACATAATTTGCTTTTATTGGTTTACACTTGCACATTCATTGCAACAGGACACGTGTATGCAGCAATACATTCCTAGTATAGCTAGTGGAAGGCAAGTATCCCAAACATAGTTTTGTATTCCTGCAGAACACATCTGTCTGGAACTGAAACTGACTCAACTTCACATCCCCGGCCCAGGCCCTTGGCCTAACACCCAGTCACCTGACTTCCCTGATCCTTTATTGCTGCTGAGGCCTTTGCCCTTCCAGTAACTTCACATCCCCGGCCCAGGCCCTTGGCCTAACACCCAGTCACCTGACTTCCCCTGATCCTTTATTGCTGCTGAGGCCTTTGTCCTTCCAGTAACTTCACATCCCTGGCCCAGGCCCTTGGCCTAACACCCAGTCACCTGACTTCCCCTGATCCTTTATTGCTGCTGAGGCCTTTGCCCTTCCAGTAACTTCACATCCCCGGCCCAGGCCCTTGGCCTAATACCCAGTCACCTGACTTCCCCTGATCCTTTATTGCTGCTGAGGCCTTTGCCTTTCCAGTAAATGTCATAATGACTTTTTACCAAAGAGCCATGGCAGCACCAACACAACAAATTAAAAAATATATAACATTTTATGGTATGCTTTTTGATTTTAGAAAAACACATGATTTTAGGAAACATTTGTACACAAAACATATATGATTCCACTAATACATTACATTTTATTAGCCCAATTTTTTACTACAGCATACACACTATACCCTCACCTAGAGGATTATTAGGAACACCTGTTCATTTTCTCATTAATGCAGTTATCTAATCAACCAATCACCTGGCAGTTGCTGCAATGCATTTAGGGGTGTGGTCCTGGTCAAGACAATCTCCTGAACTCCAAACTGAAGGTCAGAATGGGAAAGAAAGGTGATTTAAGCAATTCAGCGTGGCATGGTTGTTGGTGCCAGATGGGCCGGTCTGAGTATTTCACAATCTGCTCACTTACTGGGATTTCCACGAACAACCATTTTTACGGTTTACAAAGAATGGTGAGAAAAGGCAAAAACATCCAGTATGCGGCAGTCCTGTGGGCGAAAATGCCTTGTTGATGCTAGAGGCCAGAGGAGAATGGGCCGACTGATTCAAGATGATAGAAGAGCAACGTTGACTGAAATAACCACTCGTTACAAGCGAGGTATGCAGCAAAGCATTTGTGAAGCCACAACACACACAACCTTGAGGCGGATGGGCTACAACAGCAGAAGACCCCACCGGGTACCACTCATCTCCACTACAAATAGGAAAAAGAGGCTACAATTTGCACAAGCTCACCAAGATTGGACAGTTGAAGAGTGGAAAAATGTTGCCTGGTCTGATAAGTCTCAATAGAGTCAGAATTTGGTGTAAACAGAATGAGAACATGGATCCATCATGCCTTGTTACCACTGTGCAGGCTGGTGGTGGTGGTGTAATGGAGTGGGGGATGTTTTCTTGGCACACTTTAGGCCCCTTAGTGCCAATTGGGCATTGTTTAAATGGCATGGGCTACCTGAGCATTGTTTCTGACCATGTCCATCCCTTCAGGACCACCATGTACCCATCCTCTGATGGCTGCTTCCAGCAGGATAATGCACCATGTCACAAAGCTCCAATCATTTCACATTGGTTTCTTGAACATGACAATGAGTTCACTGTAGTAAAATTGCCCCACAGTCACCAGATCTCACCCCAATAGAGCATCTTTGGGATGTGATGAAACGGGAGCTTCGTGCCCTGGATGTGCATCCCACAAATCTCCAACAACTGCAAGATGCTATCCTATCAATATGGGACGACATTTTTCTTTCAGCACCTTGTTCAATCAATGCCACGTAGAATTAAGGCAGTTCTGAAGGTGAAAGGGGGTGAAACACCGTATTAGTATGGTGCTCCTAATAATCCTTTAGGTGAGTGTATTTGTGGAAGATTGCTAACAGTGACATCAGAAGAAGCATTGCTGGTAACAACACACAGCAGTAGAAGCAACACATGTCTGTGTGTGTATGAGGCCTGATTTACTAGTGATACATATTACAGGCCACACAGTATTGCCTTCCTCACTGCACTGCACACCATACCATTACATAGGTAACACACAGCACTAGAAGCAACACATGTCTGTGTGTGTATGAGGCCTGATTGACTAGTGATACATATTACAGGCCACACAGTATTGCCTTCCTCACTGCACTGCACACCATACCATTACATAGGTAACACACAGCACTAGAAGCAACACATGTCTGTGTGTGTATGAGGCCTGATTTACTAGTGATGCATATTACAGGGCACACAGTATTGCCTTCCTCACTGCACTGCACACCATACCATTACATAGGTAACACACAGCACTAGAAGCAACACATGTCTGTGTGTGTATGAGGCCTGATTTACTAGTGATACATATTACAAGTCACACAGTATTGCCTTCCTCACTGCACTGCACACCATACCATTACATAGGTAACACACAGCACTAGAAGCAACACATGTCTGTGTGTGTATGAGGCCTGATTTACTAGTGATACATATTACAAGGCACACAGTATTGCCTTCCTCACTGCACTGCACACCATACCATTACATAGGTAACACACAGCACTAGAAGCAACACATGTCTCTGTGTGTGTATGAGGCCTGATTTACTAGTGATACATATTACAAGGCACACAGTATTGCCTTCCTCACTGCACTGCACACCATACCATTACATAGGTAACACACAGCACTAGAAGCAACACATGTCTGTGTGTGTATGAGGCCTGATTTACTAGTGATGCATATTACAGGGCACACAGTATTGCCTTCCTCACTGCACTGCACAGCATACCATTACATAGGTAACACACAGCACTAGAAGCAACACATGTCTGTGTGTGTATGAGGCCTGATTTACTAGTGATACATATTACAAGGCACACAGTATTGCCTTCCTCACTGCACTGCACACCATACCATTACATAGGTAACACACAGCACTAGAAGCAACACATGTCTGTGTGTGTATGAGGCCTGATTTACTAGTAATGCATATTACAAGGCACACAGTATTGCCTTCCTCACTGCACTGCACACCATACCATTACATAGGTAACACACAGCACTAGAAGCAACACATGTCTGTGTGTGTATGAGGCCTGATTTACTAGTGATACATATTACAAGGCACACAGTATTGCCTTCCTCACTGCACTGCACACCATACCATTACATAGGTAGCACACAGCACTAGAAGCAACACATGTCTGTGTGTGTATGAGGCCTGATTTACTAGTGATACATATTACAAGGCACACAGTATTGCCTTCCTCACTGCACTGCACACCATACCATTACATAGGTAACACACAGCACTAGAAGCAACACATGTCTGTGTGTGTATGAGGCCTGATTTACTAGTGATACATATTACAGGCACACAGTATTGCCTTCCTCACTGCACTGCACACCATACCATTACATAGGTAACACACAGCACTAGAAGCAACACATGTCTGTGTGTATGAGACCTGATTTACTAGTGATACATATTACAAGGCACACAGTATTGCCTTCCTCACTGCACTGCACACCATACCATTACATAGGTAACACACAGCACTAGAAGCAACACATGTCTGTGTGTGTATGAGGCCTGATTTACTAGTGATGCATATTACAAGGCACACAGTATTGCCTTCCTCATTGCACTGCACACCATACCATTACATAGGTAACACACAGCACTAGAAGCAACACATGTCTGTGTGTGTATGAGGCCTGATTTACTAGTGATACATATTACAAGGCACACAGTATTGCCTTCCTCACTGCACTGCACACCATACCATTACATAGGTAACACACAGCACTAGAAGCAACACATGTCTGTGTGTGTATGAGGCCTGATTTACTAGTGATACATATTACAAGGCACACAGTATTGCCTTCCTCACTGCACTGCACACCATACCATTACATAGGTAACACACAGCACTAGAAGCAACACGTCTGTGTGTGTATGAGGCCTGATTTACTAGTGATACATATTACAGGCACACAGTATTGCCTTCCTCACTGCACTGCACACCATACCATTACATAGGTAACACACAGCACTAGAAGCAACACATGTCTGTGTGTATGAGACCTGATTTACTAGTGATACATATTACAAGGCACACAGTATTGCCTTCCTCACTGCACTGCACACCATACCATTACATAGGTAACACACAGCACTAGAAGCAACACATGTCTGTGTGTGTATGAGGCCTGATTTACTAGTGATGCATATTACAAGGCACACAGTATTGCCTTCCTCACTGCACTGCACACCATACCATTACATAGGTAACACACAGCACTAGAAGCAACACATGTCTGTGTGTGTATGAGGCCTGATTTACTAGTGATACATATTACAAGGCACACAGTATTGCCTTCCTCACTGCACTGCACACCATACCATTACATAGGTAACACACAGCACTAGAAGCAACACATGTCTGTGTGTGTATGAGGCCTGATTTACTAGTGATACATATTACAAGGCACACAGTATTGCCTTCCTCACTGCACTGCACACCATACCATTACATAGGTAACACACAGCACTAGAAGCAACACATGTCTGTGTGTATGAGACCTGATTTACTAGTGATGCATATTACAGGGCACACAGTATTGCCTTCCTCACTGCACTGCACACCATACCATTACATAGGTAACACACAGCACTAGAAGCAACACATGTCTGTGTGTGTATGAGGCCTGATTTACTAGTGATACATATTACAGGCACACAGTATTGCCTTCCTCACTGCACTGCACACCATACCATTACATAGGTAACACACAGCACTAGAAGCAACACATGTCTCTGTGTGTATGAGGCCTGATTTACTAGTGATACATATTACAAGGCACACAGTATTGCCTTCCTCACTGCACTGCACACCATACCATTACATAGGTAACACACAGCACTAGAAGCAACACATGTCTGTGTGTGTATGAGGCCTGATTTACTAGTGATACATATTACAGGCACACAGTATTGCCTTCCTCACTGCACTGCACACCATACCATTACATAGGTAACACACAGCACTAGAAGCAACACATGTCTCTGTGTGTATGAGGCCTGATTTACTAGTGATACATATTACAAGGCACACAGTATTGCCTTCCTCACTGCACTGCACACCATACCATTACATAGGTAACACACATAAACAACACAATGATGCAATAACATATCAGAATAATGTCAGCAGAACAGTCAACTTACTTTTAGCTGCTTGTGTTGTATGAGAAAAATCATCCCATAGATCCTCAAATATCCTTCCTATACCTTCCAACTTCCATTATATGAAAAACGCCCCAAAAAAGGTGCCGGCACCGCTTTGCTGACCTCACAGCGGACGCAACGCGCTGATATGAACCTTCTCATAGAGATTCATTGCACCAGCGTTTTGTGGGTGATTTAGAAAATCGCCTGCACTGGAAAAAAGGCGGAAAACGCCCCTAGTGTGAACATGTGAATGTTAATGTGACTGTTGTGTTGCCCCCTGGTGGTGGATTTATACACATACATCTGTGCAGTACCTACATTAGCTACTAGGGATGACCCTGCTTAGGAGAACTCCTGGAGAAGCATGTGATCAGTTTGATCAGCTGATAGATTTGTAAGGTCCTGATTTGCTGGTTTAGCACATGATCAGGACTAGCAAATCAGAACCTTACAAATCTATCAGCTGATCAAACTGACCACATGCTTCTCCATGAGTTCTCCTAAGCAGGCCATCCCTAGTAGCTACATGTGCCCATTTGGTGGCTGGGAAAGGTTATGGGTGGTGCAAGGAAAGGGGAGGAGACAGGAACAGAGGGGTAAAGAAGGATTAAGGGGGGGAAATAAGGGAAGAGGGCAGGAAAAAAGGGAGGGGGAATAAAAACCCATCAGCCATAATCACTGCATATTGAAATATTATGCATACCTAGGAAGAGTGAAAGGTGCGTGATTCTGACCAGTTTCACCTGACTTATATATTGGCTGCCTCAAGTCTAATGACTCATTTCAATTTAAACTGACTCTAGTCTAATTAAAATGGCAAAATGTTGCATACTGCATTCACCTACCAGATAGTGCTGGATCTAAGGCTACCTCCCTGACATTGCTGCAGGAGTTGGCCCACGCTAATTCTTGCATCTCAACAGGGGCGCCGCGTGTAGGCCTCCTTGTACCCCCAAGACATGAGGGGCAGCGCAAACACCCCCACAAAGCGCTGCAACTGCCTCTCGGGGGGGGGGGAGCGAGAACACATGAACGGTGTACTCCCCAGACGCAGCCCACACCTAGGGAGAGCCATCCGTGCCGCCCCCCCCCCCCCCCCCCCCCCAAAGGATAAATGCCCTACTCTTGCATTTTTTGCTTACCCGTAGTGCATATCCTGGGAGCGAACACAGCAACAATGCGGCGAGGGGGGGGGAAGCGCAGACAACCCCCCCGGGGGACCTATCCGCACCCCCCCAGGAATTAGCGTGGGCCAACTCCTGCAGGAATGTCAGGGAGGTAGCCTTAGATCCTGCATAATCTGGTAGGTGAATGCAGCATGCAACGCTTTGCCATATTAATTAGACTAGAGTCAGTTTAAATTGAAATGAGTCATTAGACTTGAGGCAGCCAATATATAAGTCAGGTGAAACTGGTCAGAATCACACACCTTTCACTCTTCTTAGGAATGCAATGCATTGAAATATTAATCACTGGCTATATGGCACTTCAGATCGATCTCTCTATTTAGCCCTCCTGGAGCTATATATCCATCTGGCTTCCGCTTTGGAGATTTCTCTCACAAGGCTCCATCCCCTCCATTTTTTAGTATGTTTTTCTATGGCCATAAACGTCAGGACTGTAGGGTCCTGATTATGTTTAAAAGGGCACTATGGTGAAAAATTGTAAAATTTAAAATATGTGCAAAAATAGACAGATAAGAAGTATGTTTTTTTCCAGAGTAAAATGAGCCATACATTACTTTTCTCCTATGTTGCTGTCACTTACAGTCGGTAGTAGAAATCTGACAGAAGTGACAGGTTTTGGACTAGTCCATCTCTTCATAGGGGATTCTCAGCAAGGCTTTTATTCTTTATAAAGATATTCCCTAAAAAGGATTTAAACAATGATGCTGGCCAGCTTCCCTGCTCGCTACACAGTTTTTTGGCAGTTGCACAGAGCAACTGCCATTCACTAAGTGCTTTTGAAAATAAATAAATCCCTGAGAATCCCCCATGAAGAGATGGGCCGGGTCAAAACCTGTCACATCTGTCAGATTTCTACTACCTACTGTGACAGCAACATTGGAGAAAAGTAATTTATGCCTCACTTTACTCTGGAAAAAACGTACTTCTTATTTGTCTATGTTTGCACATATTTTACATGTTTAAAATTTTTCGGGTGCATTTCTCTCTGTTTCCCTTCTGTCCTGTGCAAGAATTCATGTCCACTTTAAATGGAAACTGAAATAACTTAAAAAAAAGGTTTCGCTTACTTGGGACTTCTACCAGCCCCCTGTAGCCATCCTGTGCCTGCGCCGGTACTCAACGATTCTCTGGTCCCCCGCCGTGACTTGCAATTCTGGCCGCCCGGCCTGGCTGTGTGCGTCCTCGTTCCAAGAGACAAAGAGATTCTTTCGCACTGCGCCTTCCATTAGCAAGTCAGCGGTAATGAAACTTAGCGGGGGGGGGGGGGGGGCGGAGGTCCTTTGAGGGTCAGCGTGGACACAGGAGGGGTGCATGTGATGGTACAAGCCCCAGGTAAGTGACCCTTTTTTTAAGTTTTCTTCAAGTACTGGCTGTTTTTTCTCCCTTTAATTACTAAAGGAGGCTGCAGTTAGCTGACTGACCACAAGATGGCGAATCCACCACCAGCAGCTGGAACGCAGAAACCGGAAATAGTTCCACAGAGAGGAAGTAATGACAGGTCGGAAGTAAATCAGGGATTTCCTCGTGCTGCAGACTGAGAGGTGAGAGGGGAGTTTTATTTGTAAAATAACTAAGTTATAAATAATATTATAAGAGTAAAAAGTGGGAAAATATTTTTATTGGCAGCCAACACAGGGTGAGGGGAGGAGCACATAGTGGGGGAGGGGAGGGCAGGTATTGGGGTGAGGGGAGGAGCACATAGTGGGGGAGGGGAGGACAGGTATTGGGGTGAGGGAAGGGGGAGGAGCACATAGTGGGGGAGGAGAGGGCAGGTATTGGAGTGAGGGGAGGAGCACATAGTGGGGGAGGGGAGGACAGGTATTGGGGTGAGGGAGGAGCACATAGTGGGGGAGGGGAGGACAGGTATTGGGGTGAGGGAAGGGGGAGGAGCACATAGTGGGGGAGGAGAGGGCAGGTATTGGAGTGAGGGGAGGAGCACATAGTGGGGGAGGGGAGGACAGGTATTGGGGTGAGGGAGGAGCACATAGTGGGGGAGGGGAGGACAGGTATTGGGGTCAGGGGAGGAGCACATAGTGGGGGAGGGGAGGACAGGTATTGGGGTGAGGGAGGTGCACATAGTGGGGGAGGGGAGGGCTGGTATTGGGGTGAGGGAGGAGCACATAGTGGGGAGGGCAGGTATTGGGGTGAGGGGAGGAGCACATAGTGGGGGAGGGGAGCACTTAGTGGGGAGGACAGGTATTGAGGGGAGGGGGAGGAGCACATAGTGGGGGAGGGGAGGAGCACATAGTAGGGGACGGGAGGACAGGTATTGGGGGAGGGGAGGAGCACATAGTGGGGGAGGGGAGGGCTGGTATTGGGGTGAGGGAGGAGCACATAGTGGGGAGGGCAGGTATTGGGGTGAGGGGAGGAGCACATAGTGGGGGGAGGAGCAGATAGTGGGGGAGGAGAGGACAGGTATTGGGTGAGGGGAGGAGCACATAGTGGGGAAGGGGAGGACAGGTATTGGGGTGAGGGGAGGAGCACATAGTGGGGGAGGGGAGGACAGGTATTGGGGTGAGGGGAGGAGGAGGAGCACATAGTGGGGGAGGTGAGGACAGGTATTGGGGTGAGGGGAGGAGCACATAGTGGGGGAGGGCAGGACAGGTATTGGGGTGAGGGAGGAGCACATAGTGGGGAGGACAGGTATTGGGGTGAGGGGAGGGGGAGGAGCACATAGTGGGGGAGGGGAGGACAGGTATTGGGGTGAGGGGAGGAGCACATAGTGGGGGAGGGGAGGGCAGGTATTGGGATGTGGGGGGAGCACATAGTAGGGGAGGGGAGGAAAGGTATTGGGGTGAGGGGAGGAGCACATAGTGGGGGAGGGGAGGACAGGTATTGGGGTGTGGGGAGGAGAACATAGTGGGGGAGGGGAGGACAGGTATTGGGGTGGGGAAGTGTTTAGTGTAGAGGACATTCCGTGCACTTCCTGTCCGTCACATGAAGCAGATAGACACCCCCTGCAGACGTGACTGGAGAGGTGAGGAGGATTCTGGGAGTGTCACATGACTGGAGAGATGAGGAGGATTCTGGGAGTGTCACATGACTGGAGAGGTGAGGAGGATTCTGGGAGTGTCACATGACCTTACCTTCAGTCTCTCCATACAGAGTTTCCCTTCTGTGAAGTCTGGTGACCATCGCGGTGCCCCCACCTCACCCCCTGATATCTGAGAGACACGAGAAGCCCACAACATCCTCACTGATCTGCTGTCGGGGTGAGTTGAGCATTAGCAGGAATTATGGGACAGTATCCAGTGACAGCCAGTGATTTGTATGGTGGTGACTGTATCATTCTGTGTGTCAGGTTCCTATAAGGAGGCTCATTGTCTCATCTATTTCTCCATGGAGGAGGGGCAGTATATAGAAGGACACCAGGACCTCTACAAGGACGCCATGATGGAGAATCAGCCGCCGCTCACATCACCGGGTAAGAGGAGACTTTAATTTCTTGTACAGGAGAGAGCCGTACTTGGGGTCCACCTAGATCCCCATCATCTGATAATTACATAGAGACAATGTATTCAGTCAGTGTGTGTGTTTCCTACAGATGTATCCAGTAACAGAGACCCACCAGAGAGATGTACAGGTCCTCTTTATTCCCAGGATTGTCCACCTAGATCCCCCATCATCTGATAATCACATAGAGACAATGTATTCAGTCAGTGTGTGTGTTTCCTACAGATGTATCCAGTAACAGAAACCCACCAGAGAGGAGTACAGGTCCTCTTTATTCCCAGGATTGTCCACCTAGATCCCCCATCATCTGATAATCACATAGAGACAATGTATTCAGTCAGTGTGTGTGTTTCCTACAGATGTCTCCAGTAACAGAGACCCACCAGAGAGATGTACAGGTCCTCTTTATTCCCAGGATTCTCCACCTAGATCCCCCATCATCTGATAATCACATAGAGACAATGTATTCAGTCAGTGTGTGTGTTTCCTACAGATGTATCCAGTAACAGAGACCCACCAGAGAGATGTACAGGTCCTCCTTATTCCTTAGATTCTCCACCTAGATCCCCCATCATCTGATAATCACATAGAGACAATGTATTCAGTCAGTGTGTGTGTTACCTACAGATGTATCCAGTAACAGAAACCCACCAGAGAGATGTACAGGTCCTCTTTGTTCCCAGGATTCTCCACCTAGACCCCCCATCATCTGATAATCACATAGAGACAATGGGCTTGATTCACAAAGCGGTGCAAAGTGTTTGCACGCCTGTGAAAAGCCCTTTATCACGCCTAAACTTAGTTTAGGCGTGATAAGAAGAAACTCGCGCGATCTCCCGCGCGCAGAGTTTTGCGTGCGTAGCGCACTGCGCTGCGCGCGCAGTGTACCGTGCTTCGCGCGCAGCGTCCATTGAGCCCTATGGGGCTTTGCGCGCGCAGCGCGGTGCGCTACGCGCGCAAAACTTTGCGCGCGGAAGCTTCGCGCGAAGAGCAGCACAAATCGGTGATAACTCAGCTTTGCACGGCTTATCACGCCTAAAGTCTTTTAGGCGTGATAACTGAGTTATCACCGCTTTGTGAATCAGGGCCAATGTATTCAGTCAGTGTGTGTGTTTCCTGCAGATGTATCCAGTAACAGAAACCCACCAGAGAGATGTACAGGTCCTCTTTATTCCCGGGATTGTCCACCTAGATCCCCCATCATCTGATAATCACATAGAGACAATGTATTCAGTCAGTGTGTGTGTTTCCTACAGATGTATCCAGTAACAGAGACCCACCAGACAGATGTACAGGTCCTCTTTATTTCCAGGATTGTCCACCTAGATCCCCCATCATCTGATAAACACATAGAGGCAATGTATTCAGTCAGTGTGTGTGTTTCCTACAGATGTATCCAGTAACAGAAACCCACCAGAGAGATGTACAGGTCCTCTTTATTCCCAGGATTGTCCACCTAGATCCCCCATCATCTGATAATCACATAGAGACAATGTATTCAGTCAGTGTGTGTGTTTCCTACAGATGTATCCAGTAACAGAAACACACCAGAGAGATGTACAGGTCCTCTTTATTCCCAGGATTGTCCACCTAGATCCCCCATCATCTGATAATCACATAGAGACAATGTATTCAGTCAGTGTGTGTGTTTCCTACAGATGTATCCAGTAACAGGAACCCACCAGAGAGATGTACAGGTCCTCTTTATTCCCAGGATTGTCCACCTAGATGCCCCATCATCTGATAAACACATAGAGACAATGTATTCAGTCAGTGTGTGTGTTTCCTACAGATGTATCCAGTAACAGAAACCCACCAGAGAGATGTACAGGTCCTCTTTATTCCCGGATTGCCCACCTAGATCCCCCACTATCTGATAAACACATAGAGACAATGTATTCAGTCAGTGTGTGTGTTTCCTACAGATGTATCCAGTAACAGAAACCCACCAGAGAGATGTACAGGTCCTCTTTATTCCCAGGATTCTCCACCTAGATCCCCCATCATCTGATAATCACATAGAGACAATGTATTCAGTCAGTGTGTGTGTTTCCTACAGATGTATCCAGTAACAGAAACCCACCAGAGAGATGTACAGGTCCTCTTTATTCCCAGGATTGCCCACCTAGATCCCCCATCATCTGATAATCACATAGAGACAATGTATTCAGTCAGTGTGTGTGTTTCCCACAGATGTATCCAGTAACAGAGACCCACCAGAGAGATGTACATGTCCTCTTTATTCCCAGGATTGTCCACCTAGATCCCCCATCATCTGATAATCACATAGAGACAATGTATTCAGTCAGTGTGTGTGTTTCCCACAGATGTATCCAGTAACAGAGACCCACCAGAGAGATGTACAGGTCCTCTTTATTCCCAGGATTGTCCACCTAGATCCCCCATCATCTGATAATCACATAGAGACAATGTATTCAGTCAGTGTGTGTGTTTCCTACAGATGTCTCCAGTAACAGAAACCCACCACAGAGATGTACAGGTCCTCTTTATTCCCAGGATTGTCCACCTAGATCCCCCATCATCTGATAATCACATAGAGACAATGTATTCAGTCAGTGTGTGTGTTTCCTACAGATGTATCCAGTAACAGAAACCCACCAGAGAGATGTACAGGTCCTCTTTATTCCCAGGATTGTCCACCTAGATCCCCCATCATCTGAAAAACACATAGAGACAATGTATTCAGTCAGTGTGTGTGTTTCCTACAGATGTATCCAGTAACAGAAACCCACCAGAGAGATGTACAGGTCCTCTTTATTCCCAGGATTGTCCACCTAGATCCCCCATCATCTGATAATCACATAGAGACAATGTATTCAGTCAGTGTGTGTGTTTCCTACAGATGTATCCAGTAACAGAAACCCACCAGAGAGATGTACAGGTCCTCTTTATTCCCAGGATTGTCCACCTAGATCCTCCATCATCTGATAATCACATAGAGACAATGTATTCAGTCAGTGTGTGTGTGTTTCCTACAGATGTATCCAGTAACAGAAACCCACCAGAGAGATGTACAGGTCCTCTTTATTCCCAGGATTGTCCACCTAGATCCTCCATCATCTGATAATCACATAGAGACAATGTATTCAGTCAGTGTGTGTGTGTTTCCTACAGATGTATCCAGTAACAGAAACCCACCAGAGAGATGTACAGGTCCTCTTTATTCCCAGGACTGTCCACCTAGATCCCTCATCATCTGATAAACACATAGAGACAATGTATTCAGTCAGTGTGTGTGTTTCCTACAGATGTACCCAGTAACAGAAACCCACCAGAGAGATGTACAGGTCCTCTTTATTCCCAGGATTCTCCACAGGATGATCTCGCTCCCCTCGGCCATTATCAGGTAGGTGGGACTGGGGGTCTTCAGAGACTCTGAACTGTATTACATTTTCCTTCTGCATGTGCTGTTATCTGTGGTCACAACTTACATTATCTCTCATTTTGGGGCACTTAGGGTGGAGAACTGATACATGTAAGTGCTGTGGTTAAAGAGGATGAAGAAGAGACATATGTGAGGAGTGATCAGCAGTCTATGGAGGAGGGTGACATGATGAGGACAAGTAAAGAGGAAGAAGAGGAGACATATGTGAGGAGTGATCAGCAGTCTATGGAGGAGGGTGACATGATGAGGACCTATAAAGAGGAAGAAGAAGAGACGTATGTGAGGAGTGATCAGCAGTCTATGGAGGAGGGTGACATGATGAGGACATGTAAAGAGGAAGAAGAAGAGACATATGTGAGGAGTGATCAGCAGTCTATGGAGGAGGGTGACATGATGAGGACAAGTAAAGAGGAAGAAGAAGAGACATATGTGAGGAGTGATCAGCAGTCTATGGAGGAGGGTGACATGATGAGGACAAGTAAAGAGGAAGAAGAAGAGACATATGTGAGGAGTGATCAGCAGACTATGAAGGAGGGAGACATGAGGAGGACATATAAAGAGGAAGAAGAAGAGACGTATGTGAGGAGTGATCAGCAGTCTATGGAGGAGGGAGGCATGATGAGGACAAGTAAAGAGGAAGAAGAAGAGACATATGTGAGGAGTGATCAGCAGTCTATGGAGGAGGGAGGCATGATGAGGACATATAAAGAGGAAGAAGAAGAGACGTATGTGAGGAGTGATCAGCAGTCTATGGAGGAGGGAGGCGTGATGAGGACAAGTAAAGAGGAAGAAGAGACGTATGTGAGGAGTGATCAGCAGTCTATGGAGGAGGGAGGCATGATGAGGACAAGTAAAGAGGAGGAAGAAGAGACATATGTGAGGAGTGATCAGCAGTCTATGGAGGAGGGAGGCATGATGAGGACAAGTAAAGAGGAGGACAATGTTACAGAGGGCAGAACAGGTGAGTAATCAGCAGTAATATAGGATAATGTGGATGGTTATTGCTGGTGTGGCTGTATTGCTGCTCACAGACTGGCCTGATTCGGGGTTATGCTCTGTAGACTTGTTAGAGTTTTGTCATCTTAACCTCTTCACAGAAGCTGGTCGTAAATATACGCGTCCTGTTTGTGCCTCTATCTTGTAAACACGGTGTACAGGCGCTTCCTGTCAATCCATGGCGCGCACCTGCCACTTGTTCACGGCTGGACTTACATTTCTGAGATTCGTGTATGGGAACATGTGATCCCTGAGCCATTTCAAAGTCCATGGATATGAATAAACATGGCTCCAATCAGGAGCCATGTTCATTCATAATAATGAAAGTAAAGTGAAAAGAAAAAAACGATGAAAAACTTCCTAGGTGACCCAGGATAATGTTGTAGCACCATCTTGTGGCCATAAATAAAAATTACAATTAAAATACATTAAAGTGAGCCCGAGTTGAGAGTGATATGGAGGCTGTTATATTAATTACCTTTTAAGCAATACCAGTTGTCTGGCTACCAGAACTGACAAGATTAGCTGCATGCTTGTTTCTGGTGTGATTCAGACATTACAGCAGCCAAACAGATCAGCGGACCTGCCAGGCCATCTACATTGTTTAACTACATAACGACTGCGTCACGCAATTGGACGTGACCGTGGGGGCAGCCCCAGGACCGGCTAATGCCGATTGGCGTACGCGGAAGCTTGCACATCTCTGCTTGGAAGGCGGAGCTTCAGTTTTTCAGCGGCGATCACCACTCGGAGACTGTTAGACGATGAAACCGCCATCTAATTAGTTAGTACAGCGCTGTGATCTAAGGCAGCGCTGCACTGGGGACTGCCGTGCGACATGGCTGTCCCCGTGGGGGACAGAGGAGCGATCATTAATGATAGGCTGAAGCTTATGACAGCCAATCGCTGTGATAGGCAGACGGGGGGAGGGGAATTAAAATAATTACAAAAACACAAGAAATTTAATAAAAAATAAAGACATATTTATTTATAAATAAACAAACATCTGAGGGTGATCTGACCCCACCAGCAGAAAGCTCTGTTGGTGGGGAGAGTGGGGGATGGGGGGGGAATCACTGTGTGCTGAGTTGTGCGGCCTTGCAGCAAGGCCTTAAAGCTGCAGTGGCCTGATTAGGGAAAATAGCCTGGTCACTAGGGGGGTTTAACATCATGGTCCTCAAGTGGTTGAAAGGAAATACATATGGCAGCTTCCATATCACTTGGGTTCCACTTTAACCAGTTGAGGCCCAGAGGTTTGCACCCCTTTAGTGACCAGGCCATTTTTTTACAATTCAGCTCTTCACAACTTTAATGTTTTATTGCTCCGTCATACAACTTACCACCCAAATGAGTTTCACCCCCTTTTCTTCTCACAAATAGAGCTTTCTTTTGCTGGTATTTGATTGCTGCTGCCATTTGTATTTTTTCATGAAAAAGAGCTAAGTATTCACAGGTATCCCTATTCCAGAATGCTGCTACCAGGGCCTTCCAGTGCATACAGCAGAAGCAGGCTTGGAGTTGTAGCTGACCACACTTTGGTGGACTTGAGGAGCAGTTTGCAGACGCCTCCTGTAAGTGGGTATCGGGTGGATGAGGCAGCGGTCAGATGAGCCTAGTGCTGCCCGCGGGATGGCTTTGTATGCGTCTCTCAGGACCGCGTAGCAGTGGTCGAGGGTGTTGGCGTATCTGGTGGGGCGGGTGACGTGCTGGTGGAGGCGTGGCAGCTCATGGCGGAGGTTGGCCCTGTTATCCCCCATGATGATGAACAGCGAGTCTGGGAGGGACATCTCCCACTGTGTGGCGGTATTACTGAGATCCCCCATGATGATGAGCAGTGAGTCTGGGAGGGACCTCTCCCACTGTGTGGTGGTATTACTGAGATCCCCCATGATGATGAACAGCGAGTCTGGGAGGGACCTCTCCCTCTGTGTGGTGGTATTACTGAGATCCCCCATGATGATGAACAGGGAGTCTGGGAGGGACATCTCCCACTGTGTGGTGGTATTACTGAGATCCCCCATGATGATGAACAGTGAGTCTGGGAGGGACATCTCCCACTGTGTGGCGGTATTACTGAGATCCCCCATGATGATGAACAGCGAGTCTGGGATGGACATCTCCCACTCTGTGGCAGTATTACTGAGATCCCCCATGATGATGAGCAGGGAGTCTGGGAGGGACATCTCCCACTGTGTGGCGGTATTACTGAGATCCCCCATGATGATGAACAGTGAGTCTGGGAGGGACATCTCCCACTGTGTGGCGGTATTACTGAGATCCCCCATGATGATGAGCAGCGGGTCTGGGAGGGACATCTCCCACTGTGTGGCGGTATTACTGAGATCCCCCATGATGATGAACAGGGAGTCTGGGAGGGACCTCTCCCACTGTGTGGCGGTATTACTGAGATCCCCCATGATGATGAACAGGGAGTCTGGGAGGGACATCTCCCACTGTGTGGCAATATTACTGAGATCCCCCATGATGATGAACAGGGAGTCTGGGAGGGACATCTCCCACTGTGTGGCGGTATTACTGAGATCCCCCATGATGATGAACAGCGAGTCTGGGAGGGACATCTCCCACTGTGTGGTGGTATTACTGAGATCCCCCATGATGATGAACAGGGAGTCTGGGAGGGACATCTCCCACTGTGTGGCGGTATTACTGAGATCCCCCATGATGATGAACAGCGAGTCTGGGAGGGACATCTCCCACTGTGTGGCGGTATTACTGAGATCCCCCATGATGATGAACAGCGAGTCTGGGAGGGACATCTCCCACTGTGTGGCGGTATTACTGAGATCCCCCATGATGATGAACAGTGAGTCTGGGAGGGACATCTCCCACTGTGTGGCGGTATTACTGAAATCCCCCATGATGATGAACAGCGAGTCTGGGAGGGACATCTCCCACTGTGTGGCAGTATTACTGAGATCCCCCATGATGATGAACAGTGAGTCTGGGAGGGACATCTCCCACTGTGTGGCGGTATTACTGAGATCCCCCATGATGATGAACAGTGAGTCTGGGAGGGACATCTCCCACTGTGTGGCGGTATTACTGAGATCCCCCATGATGATGAGCAGTGAGTCTGGGAGGGACATCTCCCACTGTGTGGCGGTATTACTGAGATCCCCCATGATGATGAACAGGGAGTCTGGGAGGGACATCTCCCACTGTGTGGCGGTATTACTGAGATCCCCCATGATGATGAACAGTGAGTCTGGGAGGGACATCTCCCACTGTGTGGCGGTATTACTGAGATCCCCCATGATGATGAACAAGGAATTTTGGAAGGGACATCTCCCACTGTGTGGCGGTATTACTGAGATCCCCCATGATGATGAACAGGGAGTCTGGGAGGGACATCTCCCACTGTGTGGCAGTATTACTGAGATCCCCCATGATGATGAACAGGGAGTCTGGGAGGGACATCTCCCACTGTGTGGCGGTATTACTGAGATCCCCCATGATGATGAACAGTGAGTCTGGGAGGGACATCTCCCACTGTGTGGCGGTATTACTGAGATCCCCCATGATGATGAACAGGGAGTCTGGGAGGGACATCTCCCACTGTGTGGCGGTATACTGAGATCCCCGATGATGATGAACAGTGAGTCTGGGAGGGACATCTCCCATTGTGGCGGTATTACTGAGATCCCCCATGATGATGAACAGCGAGTCTGGGAGGGACCTCTCCCACTGTGTGGTGGTATTACTGAGATCCCCCATGATGATGAACAGCGAGTCTGGGAGGGACATCTCCCACTGTGTGGCGGTATTACTGAGATCCCCCATGATGATGAACAGTAAGTCTGGGAGGGACATCTCCCACTGTGTGGCGGTATTACTGAGATCCCCCATGATGATGAGCAGCGAGTCTGGGAGGGACATCTCCCACTGTGTGGCGGTATTACTGAGATCCCCCATGATGATGAACAGCGAGTCTGGGAGGGACATCTCCCACTGTGTGGCGGTATTACTGAGATCCCCCATGATGATGAACAGCGAGTCTGGGAGGGACCTCTCCCACTGTGTGGCGGTATTACTGAGATCCCCCATGATGATGAACAGGGAGTCTGGGAGGGACATCTCCCACTGTGTGGCGGTATTACTGAGATCCCCCATGATGATGAACAGGGAGTCTGGGAGGGACATCTCCCACTGTGTGGTGGTATTACTGAGATCCCCCATGATGATGAGCAGTGAGTCTGGGAGGGACATCTCCCACTGTGTGGCGGTATTACTGAGATCCCCCATGATGATGAACAGTGAGTCTGGGAGGGACATCTCCCACTGTGTGGCGGTATTACTGAGATCCCCCATGATGATGAACAGTGAGTCTGGGAGGGACATCTCCCACTGTGTGGCGGTATTACTGAGATCCCCCATGATGATGAACAGGGAGTCTGGGAGGGACATCTCCCACTGTGTGGTGGTATTACTGAGATCCCCCATGATGATGAGCAGTGAGTCTGGGAGGGACATCTCCCACTGTGTGGCGGTATTACTGAGATCCCCCATGATGATGAACAGTGAGTCTGGGAGGGACATCTCCCACTGTGTGGCGGTATTACTGAGATGCCCCATGATGATGAACAGTGAGTCTGGGAGGGACATCTCCCACTGTGTGGCAGTATTGCTGAGATCCCCCATGATGATGAACAGCAAGTCTGGGAGGGAAATCTCCCACTGTGTGGCGGTATTACTGAGATCCCCCATGATGATGAGCAGTGAGTCTGGGAGGGACATCTCCCACTGTGTGGCGGTATTACTGAGATCCCCCATGATGATGAGCAGGGAGTCTGGGGGGGACATCTCCCACTGTGTGGCGGTATTACTGAGATCCCCCATGATGATGAGCAGCGAGTCTGGGAGGGACATCTCCCACTGTGTGGCGGTATTACTGAGATCCCCCATGATGATGAACAGTGAGTCTGGGAGGGACATCTCCCACTGTGTGGCGGTATTACTGAGATCCCCCATGATGATGAACAGCGAGTCTGGGAGGGACATCTCCCACTGTGTGGTGGTATTACTGAGATCCCCCATGATGATGAACAGGGAGTCTGGGAGGGACATCTCCCACTGTGTGGCGGTATTACTGAGATCCCCCATGATGATGAGCAGCGAGTCTGGGAGGGACATCTCCCACTGTGTGGTGGTATTACTGAGATCCCCCATGATGATGAACAGGGAGTCTGGGAGGGACATCTCCCACTGTGTGGCGGTATTACTGAGATCCCCCATGATGATGAACAGCGAGTCTGGGAGGGACATCTCCCACTGTGTGGTGGTATTACTAAGATCCCCCATGATGATGAACAGGGAGTCTGGGAGGGACATCTCCCACTGTGTGGCGGTATTACTGAGATCCCCCATGATGATGAGCAGCGAGTCTGGGAGGGACATCTCCCACTGTGTGGCGGTATTACTGAGATCCCCCATGATGATGAACAGTGAGTCTGGGAGGGACATCTCCCACTGTGTGGTGGTATTGCTGAGATCCCCCATGATGATGAACAGCGAGTCTGGGAGGGACCTCTCCCACTGTGTGGCGGTATTACTGAGATCCCCCATGATGATGAACAGTGAGTCTGGGAGGGACATCTCCCACTGTGTGGCGGTATTACTGAGATCCCCCATGATGATGAACAGCGAGTCTGGGAGGGACATCTCCCACTGTGTGGCGGTATTACTGAGATCCCCCATGATGATGAACAGTGAGTCTGGGAGGGACATCTCCCACTGTGTGGCGGTATTACTGAGATCCCCCATGATGGTGAGCAGTGAGTCTGGGAGGGACATCTCCCACTGTGTGGCGGTATTACTGAGATCCCCCATGATGATGAACAGTGAGTCTGGGAGGGACATCTCCCACTGTGTGGCAGTATTACTGAGATCCCCCATGATGATGAACAGTGAGTCTGGGAGGGACATCTCCCACTGTGTGGTGGTATTACTGAGATCCCCCATGATGATGAACAGGGAGTCTGGGAGGGACATCTCCCACTGTGTGGTGGTATTGCTGAGATCCCCCGTGATGATGAACAGTGAGTCTGGGAGGGACATCTCCCACTGTGTGGCGGTATTACTGAGATCCCCCATGATGGTGAGCAGTGAGTCTGGGAGGGACATCTCCCACTGTGTGGCGGTATTACTGAGATCCCCCATGATGATGAACAGTGAGTCTGGGAGGGACATCTCCCACTGTGTGGCGGTATTACTGAGATCCCCCATGATGATGAACAGTGAGTCTGGGAGGGACATCTCCCACTGTGTGGTGGTATTACTGAGATCCCCCATGATGATGAACAGGGAGTCTGGGAGGGACATCTCCCACTGTGTGGTGGTATTGCTGAGATCCCCCGTGATGATGAACAGTGAGTCTGGGAGGGACATCTCCCACTGTGTGGCGGTATTACTGAGATCCCCCATGATGATGAACAGCGAGTCTGAGAGGGACATCTCCCACTGTGTGGCGGTATTACTGAGATCCCCCATGATGATGAACAGTGAGTCTGGGAGGGACATCTCCCACTGTGTGGCGGTATTACTGAGATCCCCCATGATGGTGAGCAGTGAGTCTGGGAGGGACATCTCCCACTGTGTGGCAGTATTGCTGAGATCCCCCATGATGATGAACAGTGAGTCTGGGGGGGACATCTCCCACTGTGTGGCGGTATTACTGAGATCCCCCATGATGATGAACAGTGATTCTGGGAGGGACATCTCCCACTGTGTGGCACTATTACTGAGATCCCCCATGATGATGAGCAGTGAGTCTGGGGGGGACATCTCCCACTGTGTGGCGGTATTACTGAGATCCCCCATGATGATGAACAGTGAGTCTGGGAGGGACATCTCCCACTGTGTGGCAGTATTACTGAGATCCCCCATGATGATGAACAGTGAGTCTGGGGGGGACATCTCCCACTGTGTGGCGGTATTACTGAGATCCCCCATGATGATGAACAGCGAGTCTGGGAGGGACATCTCCCACTGTGTGGCAGTATTACTGAGATCCCCCATGATGATGAACAGCGAGTCTGGGAGGGACATCTCCCACTGTGTGGCGGTATTACTGAGATCCCCCATGATGATGAACAGCGAGTCTGGGAGGGACATCTCCCACTGTGTGGCAGTATTACTGAGATCCCCCATGATGATGAACAGCGAGTCTGGGAGGGACATCTCCCACTGTGTGGCAGTATTACTGAGATCCCCCATGATGATGAACAGTGAGTCTGGGGGGGACATCTCCCACTGTGTGGCGGTATTACTGAGATCCCCCATGATGATGAACAGCGAGTCTGGGAGGGACATCTCCCACTGTGTGGCAGTATTACTGAGATCCCCCATGATGATGAACAGTGAGTCTGGGAGGGACATCTCCCACTGTGTGGCGGTATTACTGAGATCCCCCATGATGATGAACAGGGAGTCTGGGAGGGACATCTCCCACTGTGTGGCAGTATTGCTGAGATCCCCCATGATGATGAGCAGGGAGTCTGGGAGGGACATCTCCCACTGTGTGGCGGTATTACTGAGATCCCCCATGATGATGAACAGTGAGTCTGGGAGGGACATCTCCCACTGTGTGGCAGTATTACTGAGATCCCCCATGATGATGAACAGTGAGTCTGGGAGGGACATCTCCCACTGTGTGGTGGTATTACTGAGATCCCCCATGATGATGAACAGCGAGTCTGGGAGGGACATCTCCCACTGTGTGGCGGTATTACTGAGATCCACCATGATGATGAACAGTGAGTCTGGGAGGGACATCTCCCACTGTGTGGCAGTATTACTGAGATCCCCCATGATGATGAACAGTGAGTCTGGGGGGGACATCTCCCACTGTGTGGCGGTATTACTGAGATCCCCCATGATGATGAACAGCGAGTCTGGGAGGGACATCTCCCACTGTGTGGCAGTATTACTGAGATCCCCGATGATGATGAACAGCGAGTCTGGGAGGGACATCTCCCACTGTGTGGCGGTATTACTGAGATCCCCCATGATGATGAACAGTGAGTCTGGGAGGGACATCTCCCAATGTGTGGTGGTATTGCTGAGATCCCCCATGATGATGAACAGTGAGTCTGGGAGGGACATCTCCCACTGTGTGGCAGTATTACTGAGATCCCCCATGATGATGATGAACAGCGAGTCTGGGGGGGACCTCTCCCACTGTGTGGCAGTATTACTGAGATCCCCCATGATGATGAACAGTGAGTCTGGGAGGGACATCTCCCACTGTGTGGTGGTATTACTGAGATCCCCCATGATGATGAACAGCGAGTCTGGGAGGGACATCTCCCACTGTGTGGTGGTATTACTGAGATCCCCCATGATGATGAACAGCGAGTCTGGGAGGGATCTCTCCCACTAGGTGGCGGTATTACTGAGATCCCCGATGATGATGAACAGTGAGTCTGGGAGGGACATCTCCCACTGTGTGGTGGTATTACTGAGATCCCCCATGATGATGAACAGGGAGTCTGGGAGGGACATCTCCCACTGTGTGGTGGTATTAC
This sequence comes from Hyperolius riggenbachi, assembly GCF_040937935.1. Classification (NCBI taxonomy): domain Eukaryota; kingdom Metazoa; phylum Chordata; class Amphibia; order Anura; family Hyperoliidae; genus Hyperolius; species Hyperolius riggenbachi. Next base: position 574,097,836 of record NC_090647.1, read on the forward strand.
TGAGATCCCCCATGATGATGAACAGGGAGTCTGGGAGGGACCTCTCCCACTGTGTGGCGGTATTACTGAGATCTCCAATGATGATGAACAGGGAGTCTGGGAGGGACATCTCCCACTGTGTGGCGGTATTACTGAGATCCCCCATGATGATGAGCAGTGAGTCTGGGAGGGACATCTCCCACTGTGTGGTGGTATTACTGAGATCCCCCATGATGATGAACAGCGAGTCTGGGAGGGACATCTCCCACTGTGTGGTGGTATTACTGAGATTCCCCATGATGATGAACAGCGAGTCTGGGAGGGACATCTCCCACTGTGTGGTGGTATTACTGAGATCCCCCATGATGATGAACAGCGAGTCTGGGAGGGACATCTCCCACTGTGTGGCGGTATTACTGAGATCCCCCATGATGATGAGCAGGGAGTCTGGGAGGGACATCTCCCACTGTGGCGGTATTACTGAGATCCCCCATGATGATGAACAGCGAGTCTGGGAGGGACATCTCCCACTGTGTGGCGGTATTACTGAGATCCCCCATGATGATGAACAGGGAGTCTGGGAGGGACATCTCCCACTGTGTGGCAGTATTACTGAGATCCCCCATGATGATGAACAGTGAGTCTGGGAGGGACATCTCCCACTGTGTGGCGGTATTACTGAGATCCCCCATGATGATGAACAGGGAGTCTGGGAGGGACATCTCCCACTGTGTGGCAGTATTACTGAGATCCCCCATGATGATGAACAGCGAGTCTGGGAGGGACATCTCCCACTGTGTGGCAGTATTACTGAGATCCCCCATGATGATGAACAGCGAGTCTGGGAGGGACCTCTCCCACTGTGTGGCGGTATTACTGAGATCTCCAATGATGATGAACAGGGAGTCTGGGAGGGACATCTCCCACTGTGTGGCGGTATTACTGAGATCCCCCATGATGATGAACAGCGAGTCTGGGAGGGACATCTCCCACTGTGTGGCAGTATTACTGAGATCCCCGATGATGATGAACAGCGAGTCTGGGAGGGACATCTCCCACTGTGTGGCGGTATTACTGAGATCCCCCATGATGATGAACAGTGAGTCTGGGAGGGACATCTCCCAATGTGTGGTGGTATTGCTGAGATCCCCCATGATGATGAACAGTGAGTCTGGGAGGGACATCTCCCACTGTGTGGCAGTATTACTGAGATCCCCCATGATGATGATGAACAGCGAGTCTGGGGGGGACCTCTCCCACTGTGTGGCAGTATTACTGAGATCCCCCATGATGATGAACAGTGAGTCTGGGAGGGACATCTCCCACTGTGTGGTGGTATTACTGAGATCCCCCATGATGATGAACAGCGAGTCTGGGAGGGACATCTCCCACTGTGTGGTGGTATTACTGAGATCCCCCATGATGATGAACAGCGAGTCTGGGAGGGATCTCTCCCACTAGGTGGCGGTATTACTGAGATCCCCGATGATGATGAACAGTGAGTCTGGGAGGGACATCTCCCACTGTGTGGTGGTATTACTGAGATCCCCCATGATGATGAACAGGGAGTCTGGGAGGGACATCTCCCACTGTGTGGTGGTATTACTGAGATCCCCCATGATGATGAACAGGGAGTCTGGGAGGGACCTCTCCCACTGTGTGGCGGTATTACTGAGATCTCCAATGATGATGAACAGGGAGTCTGGGAGGGACATCTCCCACTGTGTGGCGGTATTACTGAGATCCCCCATGATGATGAGCAGTGAGTCTGGGAGGGACATCTCCCACTGTGTGGTGGTATTACTGAGATCCCCCATGATGATGAACAGCGAGTCTGGGAGGGACATCTCCCACTGTGTGGTGGTATTACTGAGATTCCCCATGATGATGAACAGCGAGTCTGGGAGGGACATCTCCCACTGTGTGGTGGTATTACTGAGATCCCCCATGATGATGAACAGCGAGTCTGGGAGGGACATCTCCCACTGTGTGGCGGTATTACTGAGATCCCCCATGATGATGAGCAGGGAGTCTGGGAGGGACATCTCCCACTGTGGCGGTATTACTGAGATCCCCCATGATGATGAACAGCGAGTCTGGGAGGGACATCTCCCACTGTGTGGCGGTATTACTGAGATCCCCCATGATGATGAACAGGGAGTCTGGGAGGGACATCTCCCACTGTGTGGCAGTATTACTGAGATCCCCCATGATGATGAACAGTGAGTCTGGGAGGGACATCTCCCACTGTGTGGCGGTATTACTGAGATCCCCCATGATGATGAACAGGGAGTCTGGGAGGGACATCTCCCACTGTGTGGCAGTATTACTGAGATCCCCCATGATGATGAACAGCGAGTCTGGGAGGGACATCTCCCACTGTGTGGCAGTATTACTGAGATCCCCCATGATGATGAACAGCGAGTCTGGGAGGGACATCTCCCACTGTGTGGTGGTATTGCTGAGATTGCACAGGGCAGTTCTGACCTCGGCATCAGCTGGAATGTACACGCCAACAAGGGCATAGGAGGAGAAGCCCCGGGCGAGTATGTCGGCATGCAGTTACAAGGAGGAGTTCACGTTCAGGGGAGCATTTCTTGGTGAGTATGGAGGAGTTGGAGCAGCAGGCGGAGCTGATGTAAAGCAGAAACCACCCTCTTTCCTTTTTCCCGAGAGGGTTCTGTGCCAGTCTTTCTGGATGGAGCTGAATCCTGGGAGATGTAGTGCACTCAGACACGGGTGCACATAACAAGTAAGGGCCCCGAGCTCTGCCACTGCCTGGGGCCCCCAAACCTGCCTGTTACACAAAAGTGGGGGAGCGCAGGTGAGCCCCGGAGCTGCCACCACCAGGAACTCACCCCCACTACCCCCTCAACTTACCAAACACAAAAGGAATGCTCACTCCCAGACAGCACTTCAGCAGACTCTCTGCTTCTGTGGTGGCCGAGGTGGGGAACGCAGAGAGCTGCAAGCCGTGATACCAGTGGGAGGCCACATGTGTGGATGGCGGCACTGCTCAGAGCTTCGGGCGGCTGGGGCGAGCTTCCGGTGCCGTCAGCTTGTGCACGTGTGTGTGGCTCCTGGCGGGGCCCCTCTGGCTGGGGGGGGGGAGGTTGCACAGGCAGCCTTACTGCACCATCCTGGGCGGCAATGGGCATCATGGCTCCTGATCAGTGAGGGGAGATATCATGTGACTGCTGAGTCTCCTCCCCCTGGAGCGTGCGGACAGCAGCTAGTGAAATCTACATCATGGCTCCTGATCAGTGAGGGAAGATATCATGTGACTGCTGAGTCTCCTCCCCCTGGAGTGTGCGGACAGCAGCTAGTGAAATCTACGTCATGGCTCCTGATCAGTGAGGGGAGATATCATGTGACTGCTGAGTCTCCTCCCCCTGGAGCGTGCGGACGGCAGCTAGTGAAATCTACATCATGGCTCCTGATCAGTGAGGGGAGATATCATGTGACTGCTGAGTCTCCTCCCCCTGGAGCGTGCGGACGGCAGCTAGTGAAATCTACGTCATGGCTCCTGATCAGTGAGGGGAGATATCATGTGACTACTGAGTCTCCTCCCCCTGGAGCGTGCGGACAGCAGCTAGTGAAATCTACATCATGGCTCCTGATCAGTGAGGGAAGATATCATGTGACTGCTGAGTCTCCTCCCCCTGGAGTGTGCGGACAGCAGCTAGTGAAATCTACGTCATGGCTCCTGATCAGTGATCGGAGATATCATGTGACTGCTGAGTCTCCTTCTCCTGGTGCGTGCGGACAGCAGCTAGTGAAATCTACGTCATGGCTCCTGATAAGTGAGGGGAGATATCAAGTGACTGCTGAGTCTCCTCCTCCTGGTGCGTGCGGACGGCAGCTACTGAAATCTATGTTATGGCTCCTGATCAGTGAGGGGAGATCTCATATGACTGCTGAGTCTCCTCCCCCTGGAGCGTGCGGACAGCAGCTAGTGAAATCTACGTCATGGCTCCTGATCAGTGAGGGGAGATATCATGTGACTGCTGAGTCTCCTCCCCCTGGAGCGTGCGGACAGCAGCTAGTGAAATCTACATCATGGCTCCTGATCAGTAAGGGGAGATATCATGTGACTGCTGAGTCTCCTCCCCCTGGTGCGTGCGGACAGCAGCTAGTGAAATCTACGTCATGGCTCCTGATCAGTGAGGGGAGATATCATGTTACTGCTGAGTCTCCTCCCCCTGCTGCGTGCGGACAGCAGCTAGTGAAATCTACGTCATGGCTCCTGATCAGTGAGGGGAGATATCATGTGACTGCTGAGTCTCCTCCCCCTGGAGCGTGCGGACGGCAGCTATTGAAATCTACATCATGGCTCCTGATCAGTGAGGGGAGATATCATATGACTGCTGAGTCTCCTCCCCCTGGAGCGTGCGGACGGCAGCTAGTGAAATCTACGTCATGGCTCCTGATAAGTGAGGGGAGATATCATGTGACTGCTGAGTCTCCTCCCCCTGGAGCGTGCGGACAGCAGCTAGTGAAATCTACATCATGGCTCCTGATCAGTAAGGGGAGATATCATGTGACTGCTGAGTCTCCTCCCCCTGGTGCGTGCGGACAGCAGCTAGTGAAATCTACGTCATGGCTCCTGATCAGTGAGGGGAGATATCATGTTACTGCTGAGTCTCCTCCCCCTGCTGCGTGCGGACAGCAGCTAGTGAAATCTACGTCATGGCTCCTGATCAGTGAGGGGAGATATCATGTGACTGCTGAGTCTCCTCCCCCTGGAGCGTGCGGACAGCAGCTAGTGAAATCTACATCATGGCTCCTGATCAGTGAGGGGAGATATCATATGACTGCTGAGTCTCCTCCCCCTGGAGCGTGCGGACGGCAGCTAGTGAAATCTACGTCATGGCTCCTGATCAGTGAGGGGAGATATCATGTGACTGCTGAGTCTCCTCCCCCTGGAGCGTGCAGACAGCAGCTAGTGAAATCTACATCATGGCTCCTGATCAGTGAGGGGAGATATCATGTGACTGCTGAGTCTCCTCCCCCTGGAGCGTGCGGACAGCAGCTAGTGAAATCTACGTCATGGCTCCTGATCAGTGAGGGGAGATATCATGTGACTGCTGAGTCTCCTCCTCCTGGAGCGTGCGGACAGCAGCTAGTGAAATCTACGTCATGGCTGCTGATCAGTGAGGGGAGATATCATGTGACTGCTGAGTCTCCTCCCCCTGGAGCGTGCGGACAGCAGCTAGTGAAATCTACATCATGGCTCCTGATCAGTGAGGGGAGATATCATATGACTGCTGAGTCTCCTCCCCCTGGAGCGTGCGGACGGCAGCTAGTGAAATCTACGTCATGGCTCCTGATAAGTGAGGGGAGATATCATGTGACTGCTGAGTCTCCTCCTCCTGGTGCGTGTGGACGGCAGCTACTGAAATCTACGTTATGGCTCCTGATCAGTGAGGGGAGATCTTATATGACTGCTGAGTCTCCTCCCCCTGGAGCGTGCGGACAGCAGCTAGTGAAATCTACGTCATGGCTCCTGATCAGTGAGGGGAGATATCATGTGACTGCTGAGTCTCCTCCCCCTGGAGCGTGCGGACAGCAGCTAGTGAAATCTACATCATGGCTCCTGATCAGTAAGGGGAGATATCATGTGACTGCTGAGTCTCCTCCCCCTGGTGCGTGCGGACAGCAGCTAGTGAAATCTACGTCATGGCTCCTGATCAGTGAGGGGAGATATCATGTGACTACTGAGTCTCCTCCCCCTGGAGCGTGCGGACAGCAGCTAGTGAAATCTACATCATGGCTCCTGATCAGTGAGGGAAGATATCATGTGACTGCTGAGTCTCCTCCCCCTGGAGTGTGCGGACAGCAGCTAGTGAAATCTACGTCATGGCTCCTGATCAGTGATCGGAGATATCATGTGACTGCTGAGTCTCCTTCTCCTGGTGCGTGCGGACAGCAGCTAGTGAAATCTACGTCATGGCTCCTGATAAGTGAGGGGAGATATCAAGTGACTGCTGAGTCTCCTCCTCCTGGTGCGTGCGGACGGCAGCTACTGAAATCTATGTTATGGCTCCTGATCAGTGAGGGGAGATCTCATATGACTGCTGAGTCTCCTCCCCCTGGAGCGTGCGGACAGCAGCTAGTGAAATCTACGTCATGGCTCCTGATCAGTGAGGGGAGATATCATGTGACTGCTGAGTCTCCTCCCCCTGGAGCGTGCGGACAGCAGCTAGTGAAATCTACATCATGGCTCCTGATCAGTAAGGGGAGATATCATGTGACTGCTGAGTCTCCTCCCCCTGGTGCGTGCGGACAGCAGCTAGTGAAATCTACGTCATGGCTCCTGATCAGTGAGGGGAGATATCATGTTACTGCTGAGTCTCCTCCCCCTGCTGCGTGCGGACAGCAGCTAGTGAAATCTACGTCATGGCTCCTGATCAGTGAGGGGAGATATCATGTGACTGCTGAGTCTCCTCCCCCTGGAGCGTGCGGACGGCAGCTATTGAAATCTACATCATGGCTCCTGATCAGTGAGGGGAGATATCATATGACTGCTGAGTCTCCTCCCCCTGGAGCGTGCGGACGGCAGCTAGTGAAATCTACGTCATGGCTCCTGATAAGTGAGGGGAGATATCATGTGACTGCTGAGTCTCCTCCCCCTGGAGCGTGCGGACAGCAGCTAGTGAAATCTACATCATGGCTCCTGATCAGTAAGGGGAGATATCATGTGACTGCTGAGTCTCCTCCCCCTGGTGCGTGCGGACAGCAGCTAGTGAAATCTACGTCATGGCTCCTGATCAGTGAGGGGAGATATCATGTTACTGCTGAGTCTCCTCCCCCTGCTGCGTGCGGACAGCAGCTAGTGAAATCTACGTCATGGCTCCTGATCAGTGAGGGGAGATATCATGTGACTGCTGAGTCTCCTCCCCCTGGAGCGTGCGGACAGCAGCTAGTGAAATCTACATCATGGCTCCTGATCAGTGAGGGGAGATATCATATGACTGCTGAGTCTCCTCCCCCTGGAGCGTGCGGACGGCAGCTAGTGAAATCTACGTCATGGCTCCTGATCAGTGAGGGGAGATATCATGTGACTGCTGAGTCTCCTCCCCCTGGAGCGTGCAGACAGCAGCTAGTGAAATCTACATCATGGCTCCTGATCAGTGAGGGGAGATATCATGTGACTGCTGAGTCTCCTCCCCCTGGAGCGTGCGGACAGCAGCTAGTGAAATCTACGTCATGGCTCCTGATCAGTGAGGGGAGATATCATGTGACTGCTGAGTCTCCTCCTCCTGGAGCGTGCGGACAGCAGCTAGTGAAATCTACGTCATGGCTGCTGATCAGTGAGGGGAGATATCATGTGACTGCTGAGTCTCCTCCCCCTGGAGCGTGCGGACAGCAGCTAGTGAAATCTACATCATGGCTCCTGATCAGTGAGGGGAGATATCATATGACTGCTGAGTCTCCTCCCCCTGGAGCGTGCGGACGGCAGCTAGTGAAATCTACGTCATGGCTCCTGATAAGTGAGGGGAGATATCATGTGACTGCTGAGTCTCCTCCTCCTGGTGCGTGCGGACGGCAGCTACTGAAATCTACGTTATGGCTCCTGATCAGTGAGGGGAGATCTTATATGACTGCTGAGTCTCCTCCCCCTGGAGCGTGCGGACAGCAGCTAGTGAAATCTACGTCATGGCTCCTGATCAGTGAGGGGAGATATCATGTGACTGCTGAGTCTCCTCCCCCTGGAGCGTGCGGACAGCAGCTAGTGAAATCTACATCATGGCTCCTGATCAGTAAGGGGAGATATCATGTGACTGCTGAGTCTCCTCCCCCTGGTGCGTGCGGACAGCAGCTAGTGAAATCTACGTCATGGCTCCTGATCAGTGAGGGGAGATATCATGTTACTGCTGAGTCTCCTCCCCCTGCTGCGTGCGGACAGCAGCTAGTGAAATCTACGTTATGGCTCCTGATCAGTGAGGGGAGATATCATGTGACTGCTGAGTCTCCTCCCCCTGGAGCGTGCGGACAGCAGCTAGTGAAATCTACATCATGGCTCCTTATCAGTGAGGGGAGATATCATATGACTGCTGAGTCTCCTCCCCCTGGAGCGTGCGGACGGCAGCTAGTGAAATCTACGTCATGGCTCTTGATCAGTGAGGGGAGATATCATGTGACTGCTGAGTCTCCTCCCCCTGGAGCGTGCGGACAGCAGCTAGTGAAATCTACATCATGGCTCCTGATCAGTGAGGGGAGATATCATGTGACTGCTGAGTCTCCTCCCCCTGGAGCGTGCGGACAGCAGCTAGTGAAATCTACGTCATGGCTCCTGATCAGTGAGGGGAGATATCATGTGACTGCTGAGTCTCCTCCTCCTGGAGCGTGCGGACAGCAGCTAGTGAAATCTACATCATGGCTCCTGATCAGTGAGGGGAGATATCATGTGACTGCTGAGTCTCCTCCCCCTGGAGCGTGCGGACAGCAGCTAGTGAAATCTACATCATGGCTCCTGATCAGTGAGGGGAGATATCATGTGACTGCTGAGTCTCCTCCCCCTGGAGCGTGCGGACGGCAGCTAGTGAAATCTACGTCATGGCTCCTGATCAGTGAGGGGAGATATCATGTGACTGCTGAGTCTCCTCCCCCTGGAGCGTGCGGACAGCAGCTAGTGAAATCTACATCATGGCTCCTGATCAGTGAGAGGAGATATCATGTGACTGCTGAGTCTCCTCCCCCTGGAGCGTGCGGACAGCAGCTAGTGAAATCTACGTCACGGCTCCTGATCAGTGAGGGGAGATATCATGTGACTGCTGAGTCTCCTCCCCCTGGAGCGTGCGGACAGCAGCTAGTGAAATCTACATCATGGCTCCTGATCAGTGAGGGGAGATATCATATGACTGCTGAGTCTCCTCCCCCTGGAGCGTGCGGACAGCAGCTAGTGAAATCTACGTCATGGCTCCTGATCAGTGAGGGGAGATATCATGTGACTGCTGAGTCTCCTCCCCCTGGAGCGTGCGGACAGCAGCTAGTGAAATCTACATCATGGCTCCTGATCAGTGAGGGGAGATATCATGTGACTGCTGAGTCTCCTCCCCCTGGAGCGTGCGGACAGCAGCTAGTGAAATCTACGTCATGGCTCCTGATCAGTGAGGGGAGATATCATGTGACTGCTGAGTCTCCTCCTCCTGGAGCGTGCGGACAGCAGCTAGTGAAATCTACATCATGGCTCCTGATCAGTGAGGGGAGATATCATGTGACTGCTGAGTCTCCTCCCCCTGGAGCGTGCGGACAGCAGCTAGTGAAATCTACATCATGGCTCCTGATCAGTGAGGGGAGATATCATGTGACTGCTGAGTCTCCTCCCCCTGGAGCGTGCGGACAGCAGCTAGTGAAATCTACATCATGGCTCCTGATCAGTGAGGGGAGATATCATGTGACTGCTGAGTCTCCTCCCCCTGGAGCGTGCGGACGGCAGCTAGTGAAATCTACGTCATGGCTCCTGATCAGTGAGGCGAGATATCATGTGACTGCTGAGTCTCCTCCCCCTGGAGCGTGCGGACGGCAGCTAATGAAATCTACATCATGGCTCCTGATCAGTGAGGGGAGATATCATGTGACTGCTGAGTCTCCTCCCCCTGGAGCGTGCGGACGGCAGCTAGTGAAATCTACGTCATGGCTCCTGATCAGTGAGAGGAGATATCATGTGACTGCTGAGTCTCCTCCCCCTGGAGCGTGCGGACAGCAGCTAGTGAAATCTACATCATGGCTCCTGATCAGTGAGGGGAGATATCATGTGACTGCTGATTCTCCTCCCCCTGGAGCGTGCGGACGGCAGCTAGTGAAATCTACGTCATGGCTCCTGATCAGTGAGGGGAGATATCATGTGACTGCTGAGTCTCCTCCCCCTGGTGCGTGCAGACAGCAGCTAGTGAAATCTACGTCATGGCTCCTGATCAGTGAGGGGAGATATCATGTGACTGCTGAGTCTCCTCCCCCTGGTGCGTGCAGACGGCAGCTAGTGAAATCTACGTCATGGCTCCTGATCAGTGAGGGGAGATATCATGTGACTGCTGAGTCTCCTCCCCCTGGTGCGTGCAGACGGCAGCTAGTGAAATCTACGTCATGGCTCCTGATCAGTGAGGGGAGATATCATGTGACTGCTGAGTCTCCTCCTCCTGGTGCGTGCGGACAGCAGCTAGTGAAATCTACGTCATGGCTCCTGATCAGTGAGGGGAGATATCATGTGACTGCTGAGTCTCCTCCCCCTGGAGCGTGCGGACAGCAGCTAGTGAAATCTACATCATGGCTCCTGATCAGTAAGGGGAGATATCATGTGACTGCTGAGTCTCCTCCCCCTGCTGCGTGCGGACAGCAGCTAGTGAAATCTACGTCATGGCTCCTGATCAGTGAGGGGAGATATCATGTGACTGCTGAGTCTTCTCCCCCTGGAGCGTGCGGACAGCAGCTAGTGAAATCTACGTCATGGCTCCTGATCAGTGAGGGGAGATATCATGTGACTGCTGAGTCTCCTCCCCCTGGAGCGTGCGGACAGCAGCTAGTGAAATCTACATCATGGCTCCTGATCAGTAAGGGGAGATATCATGTGACTGCTGAGTCTCCTCCCCCTGGTGCGTGCAGACGGCAGCTAGTGAAATCTACGTCATGGCTCCTGATCAGTGAGGGGAGATATCATGTGACTGCTGAGTCTCCTCCCCCTGGTGCGTGCAGACGGCAGCTAGTGAAATCTACGTCATGGCTCCTGATCAGTGAGGGGAGATATCATGTGACTGCTGAGTCTCCTCCTCCTGGTGCGTGCGGACAGCAGCTAGTGAAATCTACGTCATGGCTCCTGATCAGTGAGGGGAGATATCATGTGACTGCTGAGTCTCCTCCCCCTGGAGCGTGCGGACAGCAGCTAGTGAAATCTACATCATGGCTCCTGATCAGTAAGGGGAGATATCATGTGACTGCTGAGTCTCCTCCCCCTGCTGCGTGCGGACAGCAGCTAGTGAAATCTACGTCATGGCTCCTGATCAGTGAGGGGAGATATCATGTGACTGCTGAGTCTTCTCCCCCTGGAGCGTGCGGACAGCAGCTAGTGAAATCCACGTCATGGCTCCTGATCAGTGAGGGGAGATATCATGTGACTGCTGAGTCTCCTCCCCCTGGAGCGTGCGGACAGCAGCTAGTGAAATCTACATCATGGCTCCTGATCAGTAAGGGGAGATATCATGTGACTGCTGAGTCTCCTCCCCCTGCTGCGTGCGGACAGCAGCTAGTGAAATCTACGTCATGGCTCCTGATCAGTTAGGGGAGATATCATGTGACTGCTGAGTCTCCTCCCCCTGGAGCGTGCGGACAGCAGCTAGTGAAATCTACATCATGGCTCCTGATCAGTGAGGGGAGATATCATGTGACTGCTGAGTCTCCTCCCCCTGGAGCGTGCGGACAGCAGCTAGTGAAATCTACGTCATGGCTCCTGATCAGTGAGGGGAGATATCATGTGACTGCTGAGTCTCCTCCTCCTGGAGCGTGCGGACAGCAGCTAGTGAAATCTACATCATGGCTCCTGATCAGTGAGGGGAGATATCATGTGACTGCTGAGTCTCCTCCCCCTGGAGCGTGCGGACAGCAGCTAGTGAAATCTACATCATGGCTCCTGATCAGTGAGGGGAGATATCATGTGACTGCTGAGTCTCTTCCCCCTGGAGCGTGCGGACGGCAGCTAGTGAAATCTACGTCATGGCTCCTGATCAGTGAGGGGAGATATCATGTGACTGCTGAGTCTCCTCCCCCTGGAGCGTGCGGACGGCAGCTAGTGAAATCTACATCAGGGCTCCTGATCAGTGAGGGGAGATATCATATGACTGCTGAGTCTCCTCCCCCTGGAGCGTGCGGACGGCAGCTAGTGAAATCTACATCATGGCTCCTGATCAGTGAGGGGAGATATCATGTGACTGCTGAGTCTCCTCCCCCTGGAGCGTGCGGACAGCAGCTAGTGAAATCTACGTCATGGCTCCTGATCAGTGAGGGGAGATATCATGTGACTGCTGAGTCTCCTCCTCCTGGAGCGTGCGGACGGCAGCTACTGAAATCTACGTCATGGCTCCTAATCAGTGAGGGGAGATATCATGTGACTGCTGAGTCTCCTCCCCCTGGAGCGTGCGGACGGCAGCTAGTGAAATCTACATCATGGCTCCTGATCAGTGAGGGGAGATATCATGTGACTGCTGAGTCTCCTCCCCCTGGAGCGTGCGGACGGCAGCTAGTGAAATCTACGTCATGGCTCCTGATCAGTGAGGGAAGATATCATGTGACTGCTGAGTCTCCTCCCCCTGCTGCGTGCGGACAGCAGCTAGTGAAATCTACGTCATGGCTCCTGATCAGTGAGGGGAGATATCATGTGACTGCTGAGTCTCCTCCCCCTGGAGCGTGCGGACGGCAGCTAGTGAAATCTACATCATGGCTCCTGATCAGTGAGGGGAGATATCATGTGACTGCTGAGTCTCCTCCCCCTGGTGCGTGCGGACGGCAGCTAGTGAAATCTACGTCATGGCTCCTGATCAGTGAGGGGAGATATCATGTGACTGCTGAGTCTCCTCCCCCTGGAGCGTGCGGACAGCAGCTAGTGAAATCTACATCATGGCTCCTGATCAGTGAGGGGAGATATCATGTGACTGCTGAGTCTCCTCCCCCTGGAGCGTGCGGACGGCAGCTAGTGAAATCTACGTCATGGCTCCTGATCAGTGAGGGGAGATATCATGTGACTGCTGAGTCTCCTCCCCCTGGAGCGTGCGGACAGCAGCTAGTGAAATCTACATCATGGCTCCTGATCAGTGAGGGGAGATATCATGTGACTGCTGAGTCTCCTCCCCCTGGAGCGTGCGGACAGCAGCTAGTGAAATCTACGTCATGGCTCCTGATCAGTGAGGGGAGATATCATGTGACTGCTGAGTCTCCTCCTCCTGGAGCGTGCGGACAGCAGCTAGTGAAATCTACATCATGGCTCCTGATCAGTGAGGGGAGATATCATGTGACTGCTGAGTCTCCTCCCCCTGGAGCGTGCGGACAGCAGCTAGTGAAATCTACATCATGGCTCCTGATCAGTGAGGGGAGATATCATGTGACTGCTGAGTCTCCTCCCCCTGGAGCGTGCGGACAGCAGCTAGTGAAATCTACATCATGGCTCCTGATCAGTGAGGGGAGATATCATGTGACTGCTGAGTCTCCTCCCCCTGGAGCGTGCGGACGGCAGCTAGTGAAATCTACGTCATGGCTCCTGATCAGTGAGGGGAGATATCATGTGACTGCTGAGTCTCCTCCCCCTGGAGCGTGCGGACGGCAGCTAATGAAATCTACATCATGGCTCCTGATCAGTGAGGGGAGATATCATGTGACTGCTGAGTCTCCTCCCCCTGGAGCGTGCGGACGGCAGCTAGTGAAATCTACGTCATGGCTCCTGATCAGTGAGAGGAGATATCATGTGACTGCTGAGTCTCCTCCCCCTGGAGCGTGCGGACAGCAGCTAGTGAAATCTACATCATGGCTCCTGATCAGTGAGGGGAGATATCATGTGACTGCTGATTCTCCTCCCCCTGGAGCGTGCGGACGGCAGCTAGTGAAATCTACGTCATGGCTCCTGATCAGTGAGGGGAGATATCATGTGACTGCTGAGTCTCCTCCCCCTGGTGCGTGCAGACAGCAGCTAGTGAAATCTACGTCATGGCTCCTGATAAGTGAGGGGAGATATCAAGTGACTGCTGAGTCTCCTCCTCCTGGTGCGTGCGGACAGCAGCTAGTGAAATCTACGTCATGGCTCCTGATCAGTGAGGGGAGATATCATGTGACTGCTGAGTCTCCTCCTCCTGGAGCGTGCGGACAGCAGCTAGTGAAATCTACATCATGGCTCCTGATCAGTAAGGGGAGATATCATGTGACTGCTGAGTCTCCTCCCCCTGCTGCGTGCGGACAGCAGCTAGTGAAATCTACGTCATGGCTCCTGATCAGTGAGGGGAGATATCATGTGACTGCTGAGTCTTCTCCCCCTGGAGCGTGCGGACAGCAGCTAGTGAAATCTACGTCATGGCTCCTGATCAGTGAGGGGAGATATCATGTGACTGCTGAGTCTCCTCCCCCTGGAGCGTGCGGACAGCAGCTAGTGAAATCTACATCATGGCTCCTGATCAGTAAGGGGAGATATCATGTGACTGCTGAGTCTCCTCCCCCTGCTGCGTGCGGACAGCAGCTAGTGAAATCTACGTCATGGCTCCTGATCAGTTAGGGGAGATATCATGTGACTGCTGAGTCTCCTCCCCCTGGAGCGTGCGGACAGCAGCTAGTGAAATCTACATCATGGCTCCTGATCAGTGAGGGGAGATATCATATGACTGCTGAGTCTCCTCCCCCTGGAGCGTGCGGACAGCAGCTAGTGAAATCTACATCATGGCTCCTGATCAGTGAGGGGAGATATCATGTGACTGCTGAGTCTCCTCCCCCTGGAGCGTGCGGACAGCAGCTAGTGAAATCTACGTCATGGCTCCTGATCAGTGAGGGGAGATATCATGTGACTGCTGAGTCTCCTCCTCCTGGAGCGTGCGGACAGCAGCTAGTGAAATCTACATCATGGCTCCTGATCAGTGAGGGGAGATATCATGTGACTGCTGAGTCTCCTCCCCCTGGAGCGTGCGGACAGCAGCTAGTGAAATCTACATCATGGCTCCTGATCAGTGAGGGGAGATATCATGTGACTGCTGAGTCTCTTCCCCCTGGAGCGTGCGGACGGCAGCTAGTGAAATCTACGTCATGGCTCCTGATCAGTGAGGGGAGATATCATGTGACTGCTGAGTCTCCTCCCCCTGGAGCGTGCGGACGGCAGCTAGTGAAATCTACATCAGGGCTCCTGATCAGTGAGGGGAGATATCATGTGACTGCTGAGTCTCCTCCCCCTGGAGCGTGCGGACGGCAGCTAGTGAAATATACATCATGGCTCCTGATCAGTGAGGGGAGATATCATGTGACTGCTGAGTCTCCTCCTCCTGGAGTGTGCGGACGGCAGCTAGTGAAATCTACATCATGGCTCCTGATCAGTGAGGGGAGATATCATGTGACTGCTGAGTCTCCTCCCCCTGGAGCATGCGGACAGCAGCTAGTGAAATCTACATCATGGCTCCTGATCAGTGAGGGGAGATATCATATGACTGCTGAGTCTCCTCCCCCTGGAGCGTGCGGACGGCAGCTAGTGAAATCTACATCATGGCTCCTGATCAGTGAGGGGAGATATCATGTGACTGCTGAGTCTCCTCCCCCTGGAGCGTGCGGACAGCAGCTAGTGAAATCTACGTCATGGCTCCTGATCAGTGAGGGGAGATATCATGTGACTGCTGAGTCTCCTCCCCCTGGAGCGTGCGGACGGCAGCTACTGAAATCTACGTCATGGCTCCTAATCAGTGAGGGGAGATATCATGTGACTGCTGAGTCTCCTCCCCCTGGAGCGTGCGGACGGCAGCTAGTGAAATCTACATCATGGCTCCTGAACAGTGAGGGGAGATATCATGTGACTGCTGAGTCTCCTCCCCCTGGAGCGTGCGGACGGCAGCTAGTGAAATCTACGTCATGGCTCCTGATCAGTGAGGGAAGATATCATGTGACTGCTGAGTCTCCTCCCCCTGCTGCGTGCGGACAGCAGCTAGTGAAATCTACGTCATGGCTCCTGATCAGTGAGGGGAGATATCATGTGACTGCTGAGTCTCCTCCCCCTGGAGCGTGCGGACGGCAGCTAGTGAAATCTACATCATGGCTCCTGATCAGTGAGGGGAGATATCATGTGACTGCTGAGTCTCCTCCCCCTGGAGCGTGCGGACGGCAGCTAGTGAAATCTACGTCATGGCTCCTGATCAGTGAGGGGAGATATCATGTGACTGCTGAGTCTCCTCCCCCTGGAGCGTGCGGACAGCAGCTAGTGAAATCTACATCATGGCTCCTGATCAGTGAGGGGAGATATCATGTGACTGCTGAGTCTCCTCCCCCTGGAGCGTGCGGACGGCAGCTAGTGAAATCTACGTCATGGCTCCTGATCAGTGAGGGGAGATATCATGTGACTGCTGAGTCTCCTCCCCCTGGAGCGTGCGGACGGCAGCTAGTGAAATCTACGTCATGGCTCCTGATCAGTGAGGGGAGATATCATGTGACTGCTGAGTCTCCTCCCCCTGGAGCGTGCGGACGGCAGCTAGTGAAATCTACGTCATGGCTCCTGATCAGTGAGGGGAGATATCATGTGACTGCTGAGTCTCCTCCCCCTGGAGCGTGCGGACGGCAGCTAATGAAATCTACGTCATGGCTCCTGATCAGTGAGGGGAGATATCATGTGACTACTGAGTCTCCTCCCCCTGGAGCGTGCGGACAGCAGCTAGTGAAATCTACATCATGGCTCCTGATCAGTGAGGGGAGATATCATGTTGACTGCTGAGTCTCCTCCCCCTGCTGCGTGCGGACAGCAGCTAGTGAAATCTACGTCATGGCTCCTGATCAGTGAGGGGAGATATCATGTGACTGCTGAGTCTCCTCCTCCTGGAGCGTGCGGACGGCAGCTAGTGAAATCTACGTCATGGCTTCTGATCAGTGAGGGGAGATATCATGTGACTGCTGAGTCTCCTCCCCCTGGAGCGTGCGGACGGCAGCTAGTGAAATCTACGTCATGGCTCCTGATCAGTGAGGGGAGATATCATGTGACTGATGAGTCTCCTCCCCCTGGAGCGTGCGGACAGCAGCTAGTGAAATCTACATCATGGCTCCTGATCAGTGAGGGGAGATATCATGTGACTGCTGAGTCTCCTCCCCCTGGAGCGTGCGGACGGCAGCTAGTGAAATCTACATCATGGCTCCTGATCAGTAAGGGGAGATATCATGTGACTGCTGAGTCTCCTCCCCCTGGAGCGTGCGGACGGCAGCTAGTGAAATCTACATCATGGCTCCTGATCAGTGAGAGGAGATATCATGTGACTGCTGAGTCTCCTCCCCCTGCTGCGTGCGGACAGCAGCTAGTGAAATCTACGTCATGGCTCCTGATCAGTGAGGGGAGATATCATGTGACTGCTGAGTCTCCTCCTCCTGGAGCGTGCGGACGGCAGCTAGTGAAATCTACGTCATGGCTTCTGATCAGTGAGGGGAGATATCATGTGACTGCTGAGTCTCCTCCCCCTGGAGCGTGCGGACGGCAGCTAGTGAAATCTACATCATGGCTCCTGATCAGTGAGGGGAGATATCATGTGACTGCTGAGTCTTCTCCCCCTGGAGCGTGCGGACGGCAGCTAGTGAAATCTACATCATGGCTCCTGATCAGTGAGAGGAGATATCATGTGACTGCTGAGTCTCCTCCCCCTGCTGCGTGCGGACAGCAGCTAGTGAAATCTACGTCATGGCTCCTGATCAGTGAGGGGAGATATCATGTGACTGCTGAGTCTCCTCCCCCTGCTGTGTGCGGACAGCAGCTAGTGAAATCTACATCATTGCTCCTGATCAGTGAGGGGAGATATCATGTGACTGCTGAGTCTCCTCCTCCTGGAGCGTGCGGACGGCAGGTAGTGAAATCTACGTCATGGCTTCTGATCAGTGAGGGGAGATATCATGTGACTCCTGAGTCTCCTCCCCCTGGTGCGTGTGGACAGCAGCTAGTGAAATCTACGTCATGGCTCCTGATCAGTGAGGGGAGATATCATGTGACTGCTGAGTCTCCTCCCCCTGGAGCGTGCGGACGGCAGCTAGTGAAATCTACATCATGGCTCCTGATCAGTGAGGGGAGATATCATGTGACTGCTGAGTCTCCTCCCCCTGGAGCGTGCGGACGGCAGCTAGTGAAATCTACATCATGGCTCCTGATCAGTGAGAGGAGATATCATGTGACTGCTGAGTCTCCTCCCCCTGGAGCGTGCGGACAGCAGCTAGTGAAATCTACGTCATGGCTCCTGATCAGTGACGGGAGATATCATGTGACTGCTGAGTCTCCTCCTCCTGGAGCGTGCGGACGGCAGCTAGTGAAATCTACATCATGGCTCCTGATCAGTGAGAGGAGATATCATGTGACTGCTGAGTCTCCTCCCCCTGCTGCGTGCGGACAGCAGCTAGTGAAATCTACGTCATGGCTCCTGATCAGTGAGGGGAGATATCATGTGACTGCTGAGTCTCCTCCTCCTGGAGCGTGCGGACGGCAGCTAGTGAAATCTAC
The DNA here is from genome assembly GCF_040937935.1 of Hyperolius riggenbachi. Taxonomy (NCBI): domain Eukaryota; kingdom Metazoa; phylum Chordata; class Amphibia; order Anura; family Hyperoliidae; genus Hyperolius; species Hyperolius riggenbachi. The sequence continues at coordinate 574,116,002 of NC_090647.1, forward strand.
GTCATTGCTTCTGATCAGTGAGGGGAGATATCATGTGACTGCTGAGTCTCCTCCCCCTGGAGCGTGCGGACGGCAGCTAGTGAAATCTACATCATGGCTCCTGATCAGTGAGGGGAGATATCATGTGACTGCTGAGTCTTCTCCCCCTGGAGCGTGCGGACGGCAGCTAGTGAAATCTACATCATGGCTCCTGATCAGTGAGAGGAGATATCATGTGACTGCTGAGTCTCCTCCCCCTGCTGCATGCGGACAGCAGCTAGTGAAATCTACGTCATGGCTCCTGATCAGTGAGGGGAGATATCATGTGACTGCTGAGTCTCCTCCCCCTGCTGTGTGCGGACAGCAGCTAGTGAAATCTACATCATTGCTCCTGATCAGTGAGGGGAGATATCATGTGACTGCTGAGTCTCCTCCTCCTGGAGCGTGCGGACGGCAGCTAGTGAAATCTACGTCATGGCTTCTGATCAGTGAGGGGAGATATCATGTGACTCCTGAGTCTCCTCCCCCTGGTGCGTGTGGACAGCAGCTAGTGAAATCTACGTCATGGCTCCTGATCAGTGAGGGGAGATATCATGTGACTGCTGAGTCTCCTCCCCCTGGAGCGTGCGGACGGCAGCTAGTGAAATCTACATCATGGCTCCTGATCAGTGAGGGGAGATATCATGTGACTGCTGAGTCTCCTCCCCCTGGAGCGTGCGGACGGCAGCTAGTGAAATCTACATCATGGCTCCTGATCAGTGAGAGGAGATATCATGTGACTGCTGAGTCTCCTCCCCCTGGAGCGTGCGGACAGCAGCTAGTGAAATCTACGTCATGGCTCCTGATCAGTGACGGGAGATATCATGTGACTGCTGAGTCTCCTCCTCCTGGAGCGTGCGGACGGCAGCTAGTGAAATCTACGTCATGGCTTCTGATCAGTGAGGGGAGATATCATATGACTGCTGAGTCTCCTCCCCCTGGAGCGTGCGGACGGCAGCTAGTGAAATCTACATCATGGCTTCTGATCAGTGAGGGGAGATATCATGTGACTCCTGAGTCTCCTCCCCCTGGTGCGTGTGGACAGCAGCTAGTGAAATCTACGTCATGGCTCCTGATCAGTGAGGGGAGATATCATGTGACTGCTGAGTCTCCTCCCCCTGGAGCGTGCGGACGGCAGCTAGTGAAATCTACATCATGGCTCCTGATCAGTGAGGGGAGATATCATGTGACTGCTGAGTCTCCTCGCCCTGGAGCGTGCGGACGGCAGCTAGTGAAATCTACATCATGGCTCCTGATCAGTGAGAGGAGATATCATGTGACTGCTGAGTCTCCTCCCCCTGGAGCGTGCGGACAGCAGCTAGTGAAATCTACGTCATGGCTCCTGATCAGTGAGGGGAGATATCATGTGACTGCTGAGTCTCCTCCTCCTGGTGCGTGTGGACGGCAGCTAGTGAAATCTACGTCATACATTATACAGCATACATTATATCAGATTACATATAGAATGAAAATACTTAGAGGTCCTAGTCAGCAGGTCTAGGTAGCATGAAGTAGGAAGCAGAGCAGGAATCAGAGAGCCCTTTGTCAGCTCGTCCGGCTGTTTAATACTTACTAGGAAAGAGTTAAATGTGATCTCATCTTCGCCACGACTATTGGCTTAGCCCCCTCGTAGTGTCATAATACCCACCTACTCGATTAATATTCAATGTCAATTTTCCCTTACTTACTGGAAATTGGTATTTAGAAAACATGGCCTATGTTTACTGTCCTTGTGGTGTACATGTTGAAGTCAGTGTAAGCCTGTGGCCTTCTTTCAGGAACATGATGCTTCACGCAGACACTAAGTATGCTTCTGCCTGCATCACAAGAAACTCTATTTATTTTAAAGGCATACACTGCGGACAAGCCTTTTACATAAAACTCAGGCCAAATAACTGAGGCCTACTTAAATTATAACAATCCCCCCTAAAATGGCTTGATCCGCAGATCCCAGCTTCTGAACCCAGCAGTACCTGGTTTCTTTTCTTTGTTTCACTTTTCGATGCTCGTGCTCACACCCCTTCTCTGCTCTAGGCGGTTATCCCTGGAAGAGAGAGAGCACGACCTCTTGGTCTTCCTGTAACCAGGCTCTCTGGGGACGCCCTACTTTTAAGTCCCTCAACACCACATGCTCAGCATTTGCGTCACTTGCGTATCACTCACAAACTTGCATGACCACAGAAAAGTGAAACTCGTTTGTCTGTTACACAATGGAGCAGTTGGATATTACATAAAAGAACATGCACACCAGACAAAAGATGCTTTTAAATGCAATGCTTATTATTAAAGTGAAAAACTTGTACATGAACCCCGATAAACGGGCAGGATACAAACATATACATACAGTGGGTTGCAAAAGTATTCGGCCCCCTTGAAGTTTTCCACATTTTGTCACATTACTGCCACAAACATGCATCAATGTTATTGGAATTCCACATGAAAGACCAATACAAAGTGGTGTACACGTGAGAAGTGGAACAAATATCATACATCATTCAGAACATTTTTTACAAATAAATAACTGCAAAGTGGGGTGTGCGTAATTATTCGGCCCCCTGAGTCAATACTTTGTAGAACCACCTTTTGCTGCAATTACAGCTGCCAGTCTTTTAGGGTATGTCTCTACCAGCTTTGCACATCTAGAGACTGAAATCCTTGCCCAATGTTCTTTGCAAAACAGCTCCAGCTCAGTCATATTAGATGGACAGAGTTTGTGAACAGCAGTTTTCAGATCTTGCCACAGATTCTCGATTGGATTTAGATCTGGACTTTGACTGGGCCATTCTAACACATAGATATGATTTGTTTTAAACCATTCCATTGTTGCCCTGGCTTTATGTTTAGGGTCATTGTTCTGCTGGAAGCTGAACCTTTGCCCCAGTCTCAAGTCTTTTGCAGTCTCCAAGAGGTTTTCTTCCAAGATTGCCCTGTATTTGGCTCCACCCATCTTCCCATCAACTCTGACCAGCTTCCCTGTCCCTGCTAAAGAGATGCACCCCCCGAGCATGATGCTGCCACCACCATATTTGACAGTGGGGATGGTGTGTTCAGAGTGATGTGCAGTGTTAGTTTTCCACCACACATAGCGTTTTGCATTTTGGCCAAAAAGTTCCATTTTGGTCTCACCTGACCAGAGCACCTTCTTCCACATGTTTGCTGTGTCCCCCACATGCCTTGTGGCAAACTGCAAACGGGACTTCTTATGCTTTCTGTTAACAATGCCTTTCTTTTTGCCACTCTTCCATAAAGGCCAACTTTGTACAGTGCATGACTAATAGTAGTCCTATGGACAGAGTCTCCCACCTGAGCTGTAGATCTCTGCAGTTCATCCAGCGTCACCATGGGCCTCTTGACTGCATTTCTGATCAGCGCTCTCCTTGTTCGGCCTGTGAGTTTAGGTGGATGGCCTTGTCTTGGTAGGTTTACAGTTGTGCCATACTCCTTCCATTTCTGAATGATCGCTTGAACAGTGCTACGTGGGATGTTCAAGGCTTTGGAAATCTTTTTGTAGCCTAAGCCTGCTTTAAATTTCTCAATAACTTGATCCCTGACCTGTCTTGCACCTGTCTTGTGTGTTCTTTGGACTTCACGGTGTTGTTGCTCCCAATATTCTCTTAGACAACCTCTGAGGCCCTCACAGAGCAGCTGTATTTGTACTGACATTAGATAACACACTGGTGCACTCTATTTAGTCATTAGCACTCATCAGGCAATGTCTATAGGCAACTGACTGCACTCGGATCAAAGGGGGCTGAATAATTATGCACACACCACTTTGCAGTTATTTATTTGTAAAAAATGTTTGGAATCAGGTATGATTTTCGTTCCACTTCTCACGTGTACAGCACTTTGTGTTGGTCTTTCATGTGGAATTCCAATAAAATTGATTCATGTTTGTGGCAGTAATATGACAAAATGTGGAAAACTTCAAGGGGGCCGAATACTTTTGCATCCCAATGTAATAGCACAATTTTAACTGAACAATGAGCAGTGACACAATGTTACAATATCCTGACAAACACAGAGATGGAGGAAAGTCAGAATTTACCCAACAGCAGCGCTGTTTCCAGGCAATTTGAGCCTCTTGATCACGGGCAATGAAAGTCCAAACAGGCAAACAGCAGATAGGCAACAGATGCGATCATGCAGGGCGGCGTCCTCTTCATGCTGTGTCCAAACTCGGTTTAAATACGCCATCTAACAGCTCATTGGCCCAAAGCACCGGGGCCGGCCCAAGTGACGCATGCGTACACGCAGCAATTGCCGCTATACGCATTGACGTCACATCCGCTTCCGCCATGTTCCGAAAACTATCCTTCTTGACAGTAACCAACAGTCTACAAAACTGACAGGTCTACCTCCTCATTAAGAGCAAATGGAGCTTTAGTCCTTAATTTATAAATCCCAAAAAGTTCTCTACATTTTAATTTCTGCTCCAAATCACCACCTCTCCACGGTTTTTTAACTATCTCAACTACTCTATAGCGTAACTGTTGGTTACTGTCAAGAAGGATAGTTTTAATGGTTTAATGGTATTGTTGCTATTTAAATATCTATATATAGTATCTTGTTCTAAAAATGTTTGTCTGTGTTTTCTTGTAGATTTTGCCCGGAAAAGCACCGTTAAAATGCACCAGGAAGCGTTTTTCTGTAGCCAGGGTAACGCTCCGCTTTGCTCCGTTCATATATGCAGAGTCTAAATTCCATATGGCATTAAGTCCGCATGGACGCATTGATTTTCCGCATCACACGCGTACGTTTGTACGCAATGACTTTTGCATTACGGAACATGGCGGAAGCGGATGTGACGTCAATGCGTATAGCGGCAATTGCTGCGTGTACGCGTGCGTCACTTGGGCCGGCCCCGGTGCTTTGGGCCAATGAGCTGTTAGATGGCATGTATTTAAACCGAGTTTGGACACAGCATGAAGAGGACGCCGCCCTGCATGATCGCATCTGTTGCCTATCTGCTGTTTGCCTGTTTGGACTTTCATTGCCCGTGATCAAGAGGCTCAAATTGCCTCGAAACAGCGCTGCTGATGGGTAAATTCTGACTTTCCTCCATCTCTGTGTTTGTCAGGATATTGTAACTAGTGATGCTCAAATACCCCTTTTCAAAATTCGAGTTAGGTCGAATTCGAATAGTAAATTATTCGAGATCAGTCGAATATTCGAGTCGAATAATTTTTACTATTCGATTCGACCTCGGAATTCGAGCTCACTATTCGAGTCGGTATTCGAGCTCATTATTCGAGCTGACTATTCGAAATGGCCTTAAATAGCTTCCAACACTTGTTTTGAGGGTGAATGATGCAAGAAACCTCTTTTTTTCCAAGTAACAACAGCAAGTGATTATGTGGGGATGTTCCTTTAAAAAAAAAAAGTTGAAAAGAGAAGTTGTGTCCAGAAATTTGTTCAGTACTGTATATACTTCTTCTTCTTCTTCTTTATCTTCTATATCGTCTTCTTCTTCTTCTTCTTCTTCTATATCTTCTTCTTCTATATCTTCTTCTATATCTTCTTCTTCTATATTGTCTTCTTCTTCTTCTTCTTCTTCTTCTTCTTCTTCTTCTTCTTCTTCTTCTTTTTCTTCATCTTCTTCATCTTCTTCTTCTTCATCTTCTTCATCTTCAACTTCTTCATCTTCTTCTTCTTCTTCATCTTCTTCATCTTCTTCATCTTCTTCTTCTTCTTCATCATCTTCTTCATCATCATCTTCTTCTTCTTCATCTTCTTTTTCTTCATCTTCTTCATCTTCTTCTTCATCATCTTCTTCTTCTTCATCTTCTTTTTCTTCATCTTCTTCTTCTTCTTCATCTTCTTCATCTTCTTCATCTTCTTCTTCATCATCTTCTTCTTCTTCATCTTCTTCATCTTCATCTTCTTCATCTTCTTCATCTTCTTCATCATCTTCATCTTCTTCTTCTTCATCATCTTCATCTTCATCTTCTTCTTCTTCATCATCTTCATCTTCTTCTTCTTCATCTTCTTCATCTTCTTCTTCTTCTTCTTCTTCATCTTCTTCAACTTCTTCATCTTCTTCTTCTTCTTCATCTTCTTCATCTTCTTCTTCTTCTTCATCTTCTTCATCATCATCTTCTTCTTCATCTTCTTCTTCTTCATCTTCTTCATCTTCTTCTTCTTCATCTTCTTCTTCTTCATCTTCATCTTCTTCTATATCGTCTTCTTCTTCACTTATTTCTCTTTTCAAATTTTTTTTTTAAAGAAATGCAGCTATTTTTGAGCGTAACAAATAGCTGGTGGCGCACGCATGTTGGAAGCGCCATTGTATGTGCTCCCTGGCAGTGGAAACACACAGACAGCAGGAGGTAAATTCAGCAGCAGGAGGAGGAGGATGAGTGTGTGGCAGCAGGCAGTCAATGAGGCAGGCAGCATGACATAATAGCCCTGGTACCTAGCGGTGATACCAGGGCTGTAAATAAACACAGCAGGCAGGAGGTCCCAGACAGCGGTCGTGCAGCCCACATCGTGTCCAATACACAACTGGGACAACACAGTTTTCAACCCGGGCACCTCAGAAAAAGTAACCTTTTTTTTTTTTTTGGTTTTTTTTGTTTTGTTTTTACAACAAATTACACAGATATAGCTATTTTTTGACGTAATAGCTGGTGGCAGAGTGGCAGCAGAAGGTAAATCTGTGTACCCTGGCGTTGGGAAACACAGACAGACAGACAGCAGCAGCAGCAGCAGGAGGAATGGAGGAGTAATGTGAGCAGCTATTGTTTGACGTAATAGCTGGTGGCAGAGTGGCAGCAGAAGGTAAATCTGTGTACCCTGGCGTTGGGAAACACAGACAGACAGCAGCATCAGCAGGAGGAATGGAGGAGTAGTGTGAGTGTGGCAGCAGGCAGGCAGCGTGACATAATAGCCCTGGTACCTAGCGGTGATACCAGGCCGTAAATGAACACAACAGGAGGTCCCAGACAGCGGTCGTGCAGCCCACATTGTGTCCAATACACAACTGGGACAACACAGTTTTCAACCCGGGCACCTCAGAAAAATTAAACCTTTTTTTTTTTTTATGGTTTTGTAGTTTTGGTTTTACAACCAATTACACAGACAGATATAGCTATTGTTTGACGTAATAGCTGGTGGCAGAGTGGCAGCAGAAGGTAAATCTGTGTACCCTGGCGTTGGGAAACACAGACAGACAGACAGCAGCAGCAGCAGCAGGAGGAATGGAGGAGTAATGTGAGCAGCTATTGTTTGACGTAATAGCTGGTGGCAGAGTGGCAGCAGAAGGTAAATCTGTGTACCCTGGCAGTGGGAAACACAGACAGACAGCAGAAGGGCAGTACACAGCAGCCCACTGTAGGTGTAAAATGTGTGGCTGCAGGCGACGTAATAGTCAAAGTGAACCAGGCTGGCTTAGTGAGCAGGAGCCAGGAGGTGGTAAAGGGTGGTAAGGCACATTAACGATGGTTCTTAGCCAGTTCATGTCCCCCTCTCGCCGACAACAGGGGCCAGGAACTCGCCTTCCACCCACGCCTGGTTCATCTTGAGAAACGTCAGTCTGTTCACAGACTTGTGAGACAGACGTGAGCGTTTCTCGGTGACCACACCACCAGCTGCACTGAAGCAGCGCTCGGACAGCACGCTGGAAGGGGGGCAGGACAGCACTTCCAGGGCGTACTGCGCCAGCTCGCTCCAGATCTCCAGGCGCTTGACCCAATACTCCATGGGATCAACAGGGGCATCGCTGTCAAGCCCGCTGTAGGACCCCATGTAGTCAGCCACCATGCGGGTCAGGCGCTGGCTGTGACCGGTGGAGGATGCTGCTGCATGCACCTCCTCTCTAGTCACTGCTGCCGGAGCCTCTACAGTCCTGTAGAGCTCGTGGCTGAGAGACAGCAGGTCTGTGGGGCGCTTGCTGCTGGATGCAGGCACCTGCTGCTGCCTCTGTGCTGGCTGCTGGACAGTGGGGGTGGAAGGCTGGGGGAAGGCTTCCTCCAAGCGCTCAACAAGGGCCTGCTGCAAGCTCCTTATTTGTTGCGCTGGGTCTCCTCCTGCAGGCGGCAGGAACTGGCTCAACTTCCCCTTGAGGCGTGGGTCCAACATCATGCTGATCCAGATGTCCTCCCTCTGCTTCATCTGGATCACCCTGGGGTCTCTGCGCAGGCACGTCAGCATGTGCGCTGCCATTGGGAAGAGGCGGGCCACGTCTGCTGGCACATCGACGGCAGTGCTGCTGTCCTCATCCTCCTCCTCTGCCTCGTCAGCCTCATCCTCTCTCCACCCCCGCACCAACTCAGCTGCACTGTGCTGATCCCCCTCATCAGCAGCAAGGTCAGGGACCTCCACCAAGTCCTCCTCCTCCTCCCCCTCAGAGGTGGACTGTGCAGCTGCTTGCCGCTCCTGCTGGTCCAAGGCTGCCGCTCCCTGTTCCAGCAAAGCATCGAGGGCCCTGTTCAGCAGACAAACCATGGGCACCCACTCGCAGACCATAGCATGGTCCCTGCTCACCATGTTAGTGGCCTGCAGAAAGGGAGCCAGCACTAAGCACACCTGCTGCATGTGCCTCCAGTCATCATCGGGGATGATGGACGGGATGTTGCTGGTCTTGTCCCTTCTCTGAGCGGCGGAAACAGTGGCCAGGGCAAGGTACTGTTTGACAGCGCGCTTCTGTTCAACCAGACGCTCCAACATCGCCAGGGTGGAGTTCCAGCGAGTCGGAACGTCAAGGATCAGCCGATGGCGTGGCAGATCCAGCTCCTTTTGCACGTCTTCCAGGCTCGCACAGGCTGCAGCCGAGCGCCGGAAGTGACGCACAACGTTCCTTGCCGTTTCCAGCAGTTCGCCCATCCCCTGGTAGGTGCGCAAGAACTTCTGCACCACCAGGTTCAGCACGTGGGCAAGACAGGGGATGTGGGTCAGGTTTCCCCTGTCTATTGCGGCAACCAGATTGGCCCCATTGTCGGCCACCACCTCTCCGACTCTGAGGCCTCTGGGGGTCAGCCAAATCCTCTCCTGCTCCTGGAGTTTGGCCAACACATGGGTTGCCGTCAGCTTGGTCTTCCCAAGGCTGACCAAGTGCAGCAGCGCTTGGCAGTGGCGGGCCTTCACGCTGCTGCTGAGGCGGGGGGTTTGGCCAGGTGTGCCGGAGGATGGCAGAGGATCGGAGGAACCTGCTGCAGTTCCCCTGACCCTGCGGGGTGGCACCACCCACTGTGTTGCTGCTGCTGCTGTGCCCGCTGCTGCTCTCCCATCCTCACCCCCTTCCACCAAGCTGACCCAGTGGACAGTGAAGGACAGGTAGCGGCCTGTCCCGAAGCGGTTGCTCGAGGAGTCCATGGTGACGTGGACCCTTTCACCAACCGCGTGCTCCAGCCCTCGCTCCACATTGGCCATCACAAAGCGGTGCAGTGCAGGAATGGCCTTGCGGGAGAAAAAGTGTCTGCTGGGGAGCTGCCAGTCTGGGGCTGCGCAAGCAAGCAGCGCACGAATGTCGCTCCCCTCCTGCACGAGCGTGTACGGCAGGAGTTGGGAGCACATGGCCCGTGCCAGCAAGCCGTTCAGCTGCCGCACGCGACGGCTGCTGGGAGGCAGAGCCCTAACCACCCCCTGGAAGGACTCGCTCAAAAGGCTCTGGCGTGGCCTTTTGCTGGCACGGGAATCAGCAGACACAGCGGAGGAGGCCACTGAGGACTGGCTGCCAGAACAGGCCTCAGTGTCGGCGGCAGGAGTTGCAGAGGGGGGAGGAGCAGTGCGTTTCCGCACTCCTGCTGGTGCTGCTGGAGGAGCAGGAGGGCGGGTGGCTGCTGTTGCTGCTGCTGCTGAAGGCTGTGCAGTGATGGGTGTGGTGCCACTGCCAGCACCAGATGCCTTCAGCCTCTGGAACTCCTCATGCTGGTGGAAATGTTTTGCAGCAAGGTGGTTGATGAGCGAGCTGGTGCAGAACTTTAAGGGGTCTGCACCTCTGCTCAACTTCCGCTGACAGTGGTTGCAAGTGGCGTACTTGCTGTACACAGTGGGCATGGTGAAATATCGCCAGATTGGTGACTTAAACATCCCCCTACGGCATGGAAGCGCTGCTGCCTGTCTCCCTGTGGTGGTTGGGGGGGGGGGCTTGGGGGCTTGGGTGCGGCTGGTGGTGGTACTGGCAGATGCTGCTGCTGCTGCTGCTGAGCCTGAGACACCAGCAGGCTGTGGGACCTGCCTACTGCTGCTGCCAATGCTTGCAATGATGCGCCTCCTTGCAAGGCCCACAAGAGCATCCTCCTCCTCCTCCTCAGAGCTGCTGAGGACGACATCCCCTGGAGGTGGTGGCACCCAGTCTCTGTCTGTCACCGGGTCATCATCATCCTCCCCCTCCTGAAACATGTCCTGCTGGGATGAGGACCCCCCAAACTCCTCTCCTGATGCATGGATGGGCTGCTTGACTGTCGCCACAGTCTTGCTGTCCAATCCCTCATCCCCCAAAGTGCCCATCAGCATCTCCTCCTCAAAATCGCCAACAACAGCAGACAATTGACTCATGATGCCTGGGGTCAAAAGACTGCTGAATGACAGGTCGCCAACTGACGGTGAACTGGCCTCCTCCCCAGGCCCTGCTGGGCGGCTGCTGCGAACAGGGGTGGTGGTGAGGGTGGAGGCCTCGGATGCAGAGCTGATGGCGGGCTGCTCATCCTCCGTCATGAGTTGCACCACAGTGTCTGCATGCTTTTCCTCAATGGGACGTTTCCGACCCGGCTGGAGGAAAATCGGAGCAGGTGCTACACGCTGCTGCTGCTGTGTCTCTGCAGCGTGAGTTGCAGATGCTCCTGCTGGGCGGCGCCCAAGGCGTCCACGGCCAGTGGCTATGGGAGGAATGTTAGCCACTGACGCTGCTGCTGCTGCTGCGGAACTGTGCATGGTGGCGCGCCCGCGCCCGCGGCTTGCCACAATGCTGCTCCCTCTCCTCCTGATTCCCTTGCTGCCCTTCCCCTTGCCCAAACCGCGCTGGCTGCCACTTCCAGACATCTTCGATGTTTTGGGCGTATAGACAAAAGTTTTTTAAAAGGGCGGTTGAAAAGTGGGGTACTTTAATGGAGTGGGTGGGTGGGTGAGGTGACTGAGTGAGTGTCCCTAGTACAGTAAGTAAGTAGTAACAGTCAGGAAGTACAACTAGCAGTTACAATAATCAGTAGTAATCACAAGTAAATTTAGTGTGTGTACACTACAGACAGTGAGTGCACGCACGCGCAAACACGCGCAGGAGCTAGCCTATGAACAGTGACTGAGTGTCCTAGACTCCTAGTACAGTAAGTAGTAACAGTAAGTACAACTAACTAATTACAATAAGCAATCAGTTATCAGAAGGAAATAGAGTGTGTGTAGTGTGTGTACACAGACAGTGAGTGCACACACGCAGGAGCTAGTAGCCTATGAACACAGTGACTGAGTGTCCTAGACTCCTAGTACAGTAAGTAGTAACAGTAAGTACAACTAACTAATTACAATAATCAATCAGTTATCAGAAGGAAATAGAGTGTGTGTAGTGTGTACACAGACAGTGAGTGCACACACGCAGGAGCTAGTAGCCTATGAACAGTGACTGAGTGTCCTAGACTCCTAGTACAGTAAGTAGTAACAGTAAGTACAACTAACTAATTACAATAATCAATCAGTTATCAGAAGGAAATAGAGTGTGTGTAGTGTGTACACAGACAGTGAGTGCACACACGCAGGAGCTAGTAGCCTATGAACAGTGACTGAGTGTCCTAGACTCCTAGTACAGTAAGAGTAAGTAGTAACAGTAAGTACAACTAACTAATTACAATAATCAATCAGTTATCAGAAGGAAATAGAGTGTGTGTAGTGTGTACACAGACAGTGAGTGCACACACGCAGGAGCTAGTAGCCTATGAACAGTGACTGAGTGTCCTAGACTCCTAGTACAGTAAGTAGTAACAGTGAGTACAACTAACTAATTACAATATTCAATTACAATAATCAATCAGTTATCAGAACTTGGAAATAGAGTGTGTGTAGTGTGTACACAGACAGTGAGTGCACACACGCAGGAGCTAGTAGCCTATGAACAGTGACTGAGTGTCCTAGACTCCTAGTACAGTAAGTAGTAACAGTGAGTACAACTAACTAATTACAATATTCAATTACAATAATCAATCAGTTATCAGAACTTGGAAATAGAGTGTGTGTAGTGTGTACACAGACAGTGAGTGCACACACGCAGGAGCAGCTAGTAGCCTATGAACAGTGACAGTGAGTGTCCTAGTACAGTTACAGTATATAACTACAATACTAATACAATCAGTAGTAAAGGACAGCAGAAATACTGGTATAGATGAGAGAAATAAACAGAGGACAGGAGGACAGCTGCCCACACAGGCAAGGCCCTGAGGCCTAAAGCTGTAAGCCTGCAGCAGCTGGCCTGTCTCTTTGTAACACAAAAGCTACTAACTAAAATACAATGTCTAACTAACTAACAACAATATAGGTGTGTATAGGAGGTGTATGTGAGCAAAAACGCTAGGTAAATGATCACAATAAAGCTCTTGCTAAGCCAAAGCACAAAGGAGCAACTCTCTCTCTATGCAAGTCTCAGGCAAGGACGGAGAAACGTAACATGGCGGCCGCTATTTATAGGGTAGGGGCTGGCCAGGGTCCCCCTCTGTGATTGGCTGCCGTCAGAGGGCCTGGGAGCCCTCTGATTGGCTCTAAGGACATCAATCTGGGCTATGACGCTATTCGAGCTCGGTACCGAGCTCGAATAGCGCCGTTTGCTCGAATAGCTCGAATAGTGAATGGGCTATTCGAGTGTACGCGAATAGCCCATTCGAATAGCTACAGCTATTCGGAGCTCGAATACCGAGCTCGAATAGCTGGAAAAGAGCTCGAATATTCAAGCTACTCGAATATTCGAGCTCTGCTGAGCACCACTGATTGTAACATTGTGTCACTGCTCATTGTTTAGTTAAAATTGTGCTATTATGTATATGTTTGTATCCTGCCCGTTTATCGGGGTTCATGTACAAGTTTTTCACTTTAATAATAAGCATTGCATTTAAAAGCATTTTTTGTCTGGTGTGCATGTTCTTTTATGTAATATCCATGTGTTTCTATAACATTGCACCCGGAGTGGTTATACATTGGTTTTTATAGCTTGTTGGTTTATTTATATGGGTGTGCAGACCCTAATGTACATATACACAATGGAGCAGTGCCAGGTGCCTTCTAAAAGAGCGCCTTTATACAATCAGCTCCATCACCGGTACTACTACACCTATACCTGTAACCCTGTATATCCCTTAATTTGGAAATATTGGTTCATGAGATTGTTTATGAGGCACCAATCTCTTGACCAGATTAATTTGTTTTACGTAATTTTAACACACAACCTCACCTGGATAATGATGCCCAAAGTTGTCATCCCCATCCAGATGACCAGTGGGTGTAGGAAGAACTTGTGAACTGCAGAGGCCCAGTCCGAGTGTCCCTGGAACATTGCCGGAAACCTTTTCCACCAGGTCAGACTGGAACTCACCTGCTTATTTTTGTGTTCTACCTCGTTAAGATCACCTGGATCATGGTGAAATCTTACCTCTAACTTAGTGTACTGTCTGTTTAACCTTTGTAACAAAGTGTGGTCGTCTTGGATCAAACCCTGTTCCCCTCTGTCCCATGTCATGTTCTCTTTTAGGACGGGAACTACCCGTGACACTTTGACCTTAAGAGTTCTCTTAACAATTTGAGAAATAACGTCATCAAACCTGGATGACTGGATCCATATGGGATCTCCGCTCCCACAATATGTTCCGATAAGGTGGAGTTTCCAAGGGGAACAATTATGAAAATGTACCTTGAATGTGTCCTTAGACATGATGCTAAAAAAACAAACCTTTCCTTCAGCCACCGGAACTATCGGTTTGGCTTCAGGGTGGATCTTTTGAATGGTAGCCTCGCATTCTGTGTTATTGAGCCCGCAGGCTTCTTCACTAAATTTGACTTGCCCCGGCAAGCACAGGTACCTCTGTGAGAATTGCCCGCATGAGGACAACTCTACTCGTTTCACCTCCCCGTCTAGCACCAAAAAAGGTTGACCTCTCAGGTCCTGGTGTAAGACACGGGTTGAGGTGGGAACTAAGGAAGTGGCGGTGCCTAAAGAAATGTTGCACCCTTTCCATTTGTTCACCCAAACATCTGGAAGCTTCCATGCAAAAGATCCTTCTCCAGAAAAATCGTTATACCTCCCCTTGTCCAATCTCAGTTGGACAGGATCTTTTTGCCTCTCCCTGACAAACTATGTCCCAACTGTCCTGATGGGACCTCTTCCCCCTCTTATGTCCTGAGGCACAATGTGTACCTGAGGTCGGGAAGACTGTACTCTCTGCAATCTTTCAATTAAGAGTACCTCTTCACTTACCCAACTATCATGAGGATAAGCGGCTGCATATGGACTGTGTAATATTGTCCCCTGTGGTGACCCGTGTAGTGTGGATGGGGTTCCCTGTGTTGGCTTTCCCTCCCCCGGGATCGCTCTCCCCACCCTCTTTGTCACCTGGAAACGTGGCTTGATCTCGATTTTTACTTGTTGTTTCGAGAACCACCACCCCTCGGCTTTCCAGCCTTTACGTGTGTATAGTTGTTTCAGAGGCACTCTCTGTTGGTAGCTCCAGAGTGCGATGTTGTCCCCTGCGTCTCTCTGGTAGGAGAATTGACGCCTCCTGCTCGTTCCTCTCCAATCTGGAACCATCTCACTCTGCATAACCAAGACAAGGTACCCCTGAATCACACACTCCACCTTTTGCATGTACCCATTGTACTGCAATGTACCTTTTAACAAACCTTTGCATCGGTGCATCGATTCTGGGAGTGTGGCATTCAATAGCAGATTTACACTGCCATTCAATTCCCACTGCCTGCACCCCTGACCCTTCAGACCTTTCACCCACCTTGTGCCATGAACTTTGTTTTCTCCTGGCACAAGTGCTCTTTTCCTCCATCCCTGCTTGGTCCATCTGTGCCAAGCGGAGGGAGGTGTGAAAGGATCAGTACCTTTGTCACCAAACATTAACATGCTTGGGCCTTGCATTCTCATTAACCCCTTATTATTCATGAGAATGTCCTCTCTTCGTTCTCCTAGGACGAAACGGCAACCTAGGATCACCATCAGCACGGTACTCTTCATTATAAAAGCACCACCCTGGGAAAGAAAAACATTAGCACTTTGCATTATGCTTTGCTCCGACAGTTTTTTTAGTCGTTTTCCGATCTCAGGAACCTCGGTTTTTAGTCTCTTTCCAATTTCAGGAATCTCGTTTTTTAGTCTCTTTCCAATTTCAGGAATCTCGTTTTTTAGTCTCTTTCCAATTTCAGGAATCTCGCTGTTCTCCAAACTCAGATTGGCATCTGGAACCTTTCGCTTATCCGACTGACATCTCCATCTTTGCTGCCAGCACTGCAGCTGTCTCGAGTCCATACTGCCAAACTCCTGAAATCGAAATACAAACAAAACAATTCTTATTAATGATTTGGGATTCGCCCTGCGGCTTGTACTCTTTACACTTTAAATTGATCAATATATACCGTAATTGATCTCGTTGCTTTATGGTTCTCATGAACTCTGTTTACTCTTTTTGGTAGACTTGGAGTTAAACCTCTCTCCCCTACCTAAGTACTATCCGAAGTACTTACCTGTGTAAAATATGCTCCCGCGGACTTCACCTTTGGAAGCTCTCACCTCATTGCAAGCTCTCACCACACCCCCCCTTCTATACATACGCGGCCGTCTCATGCACAGATTACGGATGCCACACCTGTTGCTGCTTTGCAGGTGAGCCTGCAATGCTCTTACTCATTTTCGCAGTTCATTGCGATACCAGCTCTGCTAGAAGTTCTGTGTGTTGTACCCTCTGCCCAATGTTTGCCGTGCCACTACCCCCATACTACAATAAAAATGGCTGCCTCCCTGTAGGAAGGAGCACTTTGCACTTAAACTACACAGGGTGCAGGGCTAACCATTCCAGCGTCAAATGCCTGTATGCAGATCCCTGAATGCCCACTTGGTAGGTAGTCATATGGCAAACACCGTACTGATACACTGTCACTGTGTACATGGCAATTCTTTCATCTTTATAATTGCGTCCTGAACTGCTGCCAGTTCTTGTTCTTTGTGCTACACTTGATAGGAGCTGGAAAAAACATATTTGACCAATCAGTGGACGAGAAAACGCACAAACAGCCCCAGCCCAGCATTGACCTCTTAGTCAAGCTCTGGCCCTGTCCACGACATAAAACGGAAAAAAAGTTACTGCTCTGCAGCCGTGGCGACGGATACCTGGTTTGGCCAACTCCCTTTTTTCCACCTCCGGCACCCCTGATGCCCTGTCCCCCCTTTACTCTATTGGGAACTCATGCTGCACCACCCGTTAAGGTGCCTCACTTAAAGGAATAATCCCATAAGCCACCCACTACAGATACTTTCCTGATCTGCGCTGCGCTTGCAAATAATTCCCTGGGAAATATCTGACTTCTACGTGTCTCCCTGCACCTAGCTGGGAAACACTTCGTATCCGTGACCATGCTAGTATTCTATAACTGCTTGGTGCACGTATCCTGGCATTCCTTTCCCTGGACCCAGGCCCTGGGGAAATATTCCGGGATCTGAGATACTCAGTAGAATGTCTCATTATCACTACCATCCCTTCCTTGCAGCTGCTCTGCCCGGAGCCGTGAGCACAGCCTGACGTGACATGGATCCCACAGCCCCTCCTCCCCCCTGCCAAGACGTGTGGGGGCCATGACTCCTGGGTGCCTCCCCAATGCCGCCATTTTGAGTCCTGGACTGCCAGCTAAGATGGCTGCTCCTATAGCAACCTCTTAATCCTATACACAGTAGGAGAAAAAACAAATCCTCAGAACAAACATTTCATGCCTAGTTACATATAGCATCAATACATATTGCAGAAAATCAGCATTCCGCTACATACACTCTCGGATGCCTGCAAACACCTGAGACAAAACCTCCGTCGCAGCTGTAATCCTAAATGCTATCCGACATAAGAATACCCAGCGACGTACGACTTTCTCCAGCCTGCAGAACATCTCACAAACACCCCCTACAGACAGAAAAAAAACATGCTGACCGAGAAAAACGCCAGAGTACAGCAGCACTTCACCCACCATCTCAGCTGTGGCTATAAACTGTTTCATACCTTCAAAGCGACCCAGAGACGTGGGCTGTGCATTCCTGTCTACCCAGCTCACCGAGGAAAGAAAAAAAAAATATATACTTCCAACAGCTAACACCTGCTTTAAACCCTACACACTTCTAAAACTCACAGCCTACAACCTGGACTGTCTCTCACTCTCCCTTATCTCTCTGACACTCTCTACCCACCTCTCTCTCCCCCATCCACTGTAAACTGTAGCCCCCCTTTTGCGGGGGACATCTGAACTGAAACCCAGCTGGCATCACTCCCAGACTATCAGTACACTGGTCAGACCGTAACATACTATTGCTAACAAACCAAAGGGAAGAAAGAGAGAGAGAAAAAAAATCACTTGTATACAACCTACTATCAGAACGCTAAGAGAAAGAAGGAAAAAAAAAACCAGGAAACATCTGTCCAGCTACAGAACCCATGCCTGTGAACAGACAAACAAATAAATATACCCACTATGTAAGTCATCACATGGAACACAGAAACATTAAAGCCAGTACTATGTACACTCTACACCGAAACTGCACATTAAAGCACACTGAACACATTATCAAATCCTTGTACAATAAAGATAATGCAACGTAACAACGTAATTCATACTTGCCTGGACCCGAACTTTATACGCCTGGCAATTCATCAGCTTGTGCAACTTTCCCCGCGAAACTTCTGATTGGACCCCCTGGAACTCCTGAGTGTAATCTCTCCGGCTCAGTGGATCGGCTTCTCCAGCGGCAGTTGCGACCGGCCTCGGAGCATTCCAGCACCTGTGACCCTGTTTTAGGCTTTTAACTGCTGTGCACCTGCAGCTAAAGTTTAACGTCCAAGAGTTTCGCCGCTGATTTCCTCGAATTGCAGCCCGTGTGCTGGCTCACGCACACCACTTATCAGCTTGATAAGCTTTCCAGTCCGCGTCTGCTCCGTTTCTGTCGCTGTGGAATATCTCGAAAACTTCGGGCCCTGGCCCCTGTCTGCCTGTTTTGCTAGACAGCGAAGGGTTTCAGCACCATTGTTATAAACTGTTCTAAATCACCTTTTTTTCGGCACCAGCAAACTCATCAGCAAGAGTTGCACACACGACTCATCACAGCAAGCAGGAGATAGACTTTCTCGGGCTTCTTCAATACTCATGTTATTTATTCAGGAAACAGAAATACAGATAGATACAGTTCATCATATCCTAGCCAAGCCACTCTTCATGTTGCGTTACAAGCTTCTTGATTACCTTCCTAGTGACTGTAATCAGGTCCTCTTAGATCTATTCTAAGTTACATCTAGACTACCTATGTACAGCATACATTATATCAGATTACATATAGAATAAAGATACTGAGAGGTTCTAGTCAGCATCTAGATAGCAGGAAGCAGAGCAGGAATCAGAATGAGCTCTTTCAGCTCGTCCGCCTCTTTAATACCGACTAGGAAAGAGTTAAATGTGACCTCATCTTCACCCTCCCACAGACCAGACTATTGGGTGAGCCCCCTCGTGGTGTCATAATTCCCACCTACTCGATTAATATTTAATGTCACTTTTCCTTTACTTACTAGAATGTGGTATTTTGGTAAACATGGCCTATGTTGATTGTTCTTGTGGTGTACATGTTGAGGTCAGTGTAGGCCTGTGGCCTTCTTTCAGGAACAGCTTCTTGGTATGTTCTAGTTCTGCTGACAGAACTGTAGATTTTCTCTCTAAAGAGAAAATCCCCTTAAAGGGCAGGTCTGCACCTCAAGCCTTTTTGACTAACTCAGTCCAAATAACTGAGGCCTACTTAATTTATAACGTGTGTGTGTGTGTGTGTGTGTGTGTGTGTGTGTGTGTGTGTGTGTGTGTGTGTGTGTGTGTGTGTGTGTGTGTGTGTGTGTGTTGTATGTTGTATGTACACTCACCTAAAGGATTATTAGGAACACCTGTTCAATTTCTCATTAATGCAATTATCTAACCAACCAATCACATGGCAGTTGCTGCAATGCATTTAGGGGTGTGGTCCTGGTCAAGACAATCTCCTGAACTCCAAACTGAATGTCAGAATGGGAAAGAAAGGTGATTTAAGCAATTATGAGCGTGGCATGGTTGTTGGTGCCAGACGGGCCGGTCTGAGTATTTCACAATCTGCTCAGTTACTGGGATTTTCACGCACAACCATTTCTAGGGTTTACAAAGAATGGTGTGAAAAGGGGAAAACATCCAGTATGCGGCAGTCCTGTGGGCGAAAATGCCTTGTTGATGCTAGAGGCCAGATGAGAATGGGCCAACTGATTCAAGCTGATAGAAGAGCAACGTTGACTGAAATAACCACTCGTTACAAGCGAGGTATGCAGCAAAGCATTGGTGAAGCCACAACACGCACAACCTTGAGGCGGATGGGCTACAACAGCAGAAGACCCCACCGGGTACCACTCATCTCCACTACAAATAGGGAAAAAGGGCTACAATTTGCACAAGCTCACCAAGATTGGACAGTTGAAGACTGGAAAAATGTTGCCTGGTCTGATGAGTCTCGGTAGAGTCAGAATTTGGCGTAAACAGAATGAGAACATGGATCCATCATGCCTTGTTACCACTGTGCAGGCTGCTGGTGGTGTAATGGTGTGGGGGATGTTTTCTTAACACACTTTAGGCCCCTTAGTGCCAATTGGGCATCATTTAAATGCCACGTGCTACCTGAGCATTGTTTCTGACCATGTCCATCCCTTCATGACCACCATGTACCCGTCCTCTTAGGGCTACTTCCAGCAGGATAATGCACCATGTCACAAAGCTCCAATCATTTCACATTGGTTTCTTGAACATGACAATGAGGTCACTGTAGTAAAATGGCCCCCACAGTCACCAGATCTCACCCCAGTAGAGCATCTTTGGGATGTGATGGAACGGGAGCTTCCTGCCCTGGATGTGCATCCCACAAATCTCCATCCACTGCAAGATGCTATCCTATCAATATGGGACGACATTTTTCTTTCAGCACCTTGTTGAATCAATGCCACGTAGAATTAAGGCAGTTCTGAAGGTGAAAGGGGGTCAAACACCGTATTAGTATGGTGCTCCTAATAATCCTTTAGGTGAGTGTATGTATGTATACATACATATATATATAAAATCGTGTGTGTGTGTGTGTGTGTGTGTGTGTACAGTGTGTGTGTGTAGTGTGTAGTGTGTAGTGTGTGTGTGTGTGTGTATGTATGTATCTTTGTGTGTGTTGTATGTATGTATGTATGTTTGTGTGCGTTGTATTTGTGTGTGTGTTGTATGTGTGTGTGTATGTATGTGTGTTGTATATATTTGTGTGTGTTGTATGTATGTGTGTGTGGGTGTTTGTGTGTGTATGTATGTGTATGGTATGTATGTGTGTGAGTGTGAGTGTGAGTGTGTGTGTGTGTGTGTACGGTGTGTGTGTGTGTGTACAGTGTGTGTGAGTGTGAGTGTGTGTGAGTGTGTGTATGTGTGTGTGTGTGTGTGTGTGTGTATGGTGTGTGTGTGTGTGTGTGTGTGCGCGTGTGCGTGCGTGTGTGTGTGTGTGTGTGTGTTTGTGTGTGTTGTATGTATGTATGTATGTATGTATGTATGTATGTATGTATGTATCTTTGTGTGTGTTGTATGTATGTGTGTATGTATGTGTGTATGTATGTGTGTTGTATATATTTGTGTATGTGTGTGTGTGTGTTGTATGTATGTGTGTGGTATGTATGTACAGTGGGATGCGAAAGTTTGGGCAACCCTTTTAATGATCATGATTTTCCTGTATAAATCGTTGGTTGTTACGATAAAAAAATGTCAGTTAAATATATCATATAGGAGACACACACAGTGATATTTGAACAGTGAAATGAAGTTCATTGGATTTAAAGAAAGTGCGCAAAAATTGTTTAAACAAAATTAGGCAGGTGCATAAATTTGGGCACCACAAAAAAGAAATGAAATCAATATTTAGTAGATCCTTCTTCTGCAGAAATTACAACCGCTAAACGCTTCCTGCAGGTTCCAATGAGAGTCTGGATTCTGGTTGGAGGTATTTTGGATCATTCCTCTTTACAAAACATCTCTAGTTCATTCAGGTTTGATGGCTTCCAAGCATGGACAGCTCTATGTAACTCACACCACAGATTTTCAGTTATATTCAGGTCTGGGGACTGAGATGGCCATTCCAGAACATTGTACTGGTTCCTCTGCATGAATGCCTTAGTGGATTTTGAGCAGTGTTTAGGGTCGTTGTCTTGTTGAAAGATCCAGCCCCGGTGCAGCTTCAGCTTTGTCACTGATTCCTGGACATTGGTCTCCAGAATCTGCTGATACTGAGTGGAATCCATGCATCCCTCAACTTTGACAAGATTCCCAGTCCCTGCACTGGCCACACAGCCCCACAGCATGATGGAACCCCCACCATGTATTACTGTAGGTAGCAGGTGTTTTTCTTGGAATGCTGTGTTGTTTTTTCTCCATACATAATGCCCCTTGTTATGCCCAAATAATTCAATTTTAGTTTCAGCAGTCCACAGCACCTTATTCCAAAATAAAGCTGGCTTGTCCAAATGTGCTTTAGCATACCTCATGCAGCTTTGTTTGTGCTGTGGGTGGAGAAAAGGCTTCCTCTGCATCACTCTCGCATACAGCATCTCCTTGTGTAAAGTGTGCCGAATGGTTGAACGGTGCACGGTGACTCCACCTGCAGCAAGATGATGTTGTAGGCCTTTGGTGCTGGTCTGTGGGTTGACTCTGACTGTTCTCACCATTCGTCTCTTCTGTCTATCCGAGATTTTTCTTGGTCTGCCACTTCGAGCCTTAACTTGAACTGAGCCTGTGGTCTTCCATTTCCTCAGTATGTTCCTAACTGTGGAAACAGCTGAAATCTCTGAAGTAGCTTTCTGTTTCCTTCCCCTAAACCATGATAGTGAACATTCTTTGTCTCCAGGTCATTTGAGAGTTGTTTTGAGACCCCCATGTTGCTACTCTGCAGAGAAAATTGAAAGAGGTGGGAAACTTACAATTGACCTCCTTAAATACTCTCTCATACTTGGACTCACCTGTGTATGTAGGTCAGGGGTTACTGAGCTTACCAAGTCAATTTGAGTTCCAATAATTAGTTCTAAAGGCTTTGAATGAATACAATGACAACAATGCCCACATTTATGCACCTGCCTAATTTTATTTAACCACTTCAGCCCTCAGTCGTTTTCACTTTATGCTTCCGAGGAATGTTCACCTCCCATTCATTAGCCTATAACTTTATCACTACTTATCACAAAGAACTGATCTATATCTGTTTTTTTCCGCCACCAATTAGGCTTTCTTTGGGTGGTAAATTTTGCGAAGAGCTACCTTACTGTAAATGCATTTCAACAGGAAGAATAAGAAAAAAAACTGAAAAAATTCATTATTTCTTAGTTTTCGGCCAGTATAGTTTTAAAATAATACATGCCTCCATAATGAAAACTCACGTATTGTATTTGCCCATATGTCCCGGTTATTACACCGTTTAAATTATGTCCCTATCACAATGTATGGCGACAATATTTTATTTGGAAATAAAAGTGCATTTTTTTCCGTTCTGCATATATCACTATTTACAAGCTTATAATAATAAAAAAAAAATAGAAATATTTCATCTTTACATAGATATTTAAAAAGTTTAGACCCTTAGGTAAATATTTGTGTTGTTGTTTTTTTTTATTATTATTATTAAACATTTTATTTGAGTGTTTTTGGGAGGGTGGGATGTAAAAAGTAATTTTTTATTAAATGTAAATATGTTTATTTTTAATTTTTTTGTATGTAGCTGTATTTTTCTTTTTGGCCACAAGATGGCAGCCATGAGTTTATTTACATGACGTCACTCTAAGCATAACACGTACGCTTAGAGGGACATAAGAGTCAGAAAAAGCGAAGCTTCCGAGAGAAGCTGTCACTTTTTCTGCGGGGGAGAGGAATCAGTGATCGGGCACCATGGCCCGATTCACTGATTCCCTGGCTAATGAACCGCGGGCCGGGAGCACGCGTGCATGCGCACGAACGCCTGCGGGAGCGCACACGGCCCCCTGGATGTAGCAAGTACGTCCAGGAGGCGAAAGTAGTTAATTATTGCACACTTTCTGTAAATGCAATAAACTTCATTACACTTCTCAAATATCACTGTGTGTGTCTCCTATATGATATATTTAACTGACATTTTTTATCGTAACAACCATTAATTTATACAGGAAAATTGTGTGTGTGTGTGTGTGTGTGCGTGCGTGCGTGCGTGCGTGTGTGTGTGTGTCCTACAACAGCCAATCAAAATTCACCTTTGGATTTTCAAGGGAAATATTTACATTGCTGCCATTCTTACACTCTTAATGGCAGAAGCCTCAAACCTGGTACAGTTGGTCATTAGGTGACTGGGTTCAAATTCTGGCAAGGGGTGGAGCCACAAACAGCCAATCAGATTTGTTTAATTTCTATGGGAATATACAAATTATTGATACCAAGGACCCCAAAGCTCATAAACTTGGTCATTGAGTGACTGCATGTCAAGGTCAGAAAAGTGAGCAGAGCCACTAACTAAATTTTTTACATCGGAAAATATAAACTGCAACCATTCTTACACTGTTAATGGCAGGGTTCTCAAACTTCACACAGTTGGTCACTGAGTGACTGGGATTGATATTCAGGAAAGTGGGTGGAGCCTACAACAGCCAATTAAAATTCACCTGTTGATTTTCAAGGGGAATATTTGCCATTCTTACACTGTTAATGGCAGAGGCTTCACATCTGGTATAGTCAGTCATTGGGTGACTGGGGTTCAAATTCTGAAAAGGGGGCGGAACCACAAACGGCCAATCAGATTTGTTTCATTTCAATGGGAAAATAAAATTATTGATGCTAAGAACTCCGAAGCTCACAAACTTGGTCAATGAGTGTTTCTGTGTTAGGGTTTGAAAAAGTGGGCAGAGCCTACAGCAGCCAAATACATGACCGGGCAACACCGGGTCATCATCTAGTTGTATATACTAACCAGCAAGCTCATGGTGAACCAGAACTCACTGGAGTGTGTAATGGGCTACAATGGTCCTAAAAGCCCCTTTACTAAAATGCTAAGAAAAACAAAAGTTTGCTTTCCTAAAACAGAAAGAATTTGTGATAATTCAGGTTGGAGTGAGCTTGAGATGTCTCCCAGTGCATCACTGCTGACTATATGCAAGTCCTAAAAGCCCCCTTACTAAAAGCTCACTCCAACCTGAATTATTTCAAATTCTTTCTGTTTTAAGAAAGCAAACGTGTGTTTTTCTTAGCATCTTAGTAAGGGGGCTTTTAGGACCATTGTAGCCCCTTACACACTCCAATGAGTTCTGGGTCACCATGAGCTTGCTGGATAGTCTGTACCTCTCGGTGTTACAAGCCCTACTGCATAGAGCCAAATTAATCCATGCCATGCACTGATGAGGATCAACCAATCCGAAACAGTCTGTATGCATGTTGGATTATTATGGCTCTGTACAAATTAACAAGCTGACACATCATTGCATTCCAGCGGTTCTGGAGGTGTGTTTAGCTTCTAAGGGCAACAATGGTTAATTTGCATATAGTCAGCAGTGATGCCCTGGGAGACATCTCAAGCTCACTCCAACCTGAATTATCGCAAATTCTTTCTGTTTTAAGAAAGCAAACTCTTGTTTTTCCTAGTTGTATATACAAATAAAAAAAGTTGGTAAGAATATAGAATAATATAGTACAGTAGTATGTAAAATGTAATAAATGTCCTCCCAGAGAAATGGGGTATATGTTAGTTCCATATGGATTAGGAGGTTATACTCACCTCCGCCCCTCTGCTCCCGGATACAATCCCATACACATGCCCCAATCTACAGGACCCCAATCTCAGGAGCCCCTCCAATGGGCCAGAGAATAACTATCTCCACTCCCCTTCAGCCATTATCAGTGAAGCAGCTCAGATCTATTTCCATATTCAGATCTTTTGGCCTAAGGGCCACTCACACTTCACTAGGCAGGGTGATTTTACCGCGATTAGTGGGGTAGAAGTTACTGGACACCCTCGCAATTCCCGACGATCAGCGCTTTGTTATAGTGGATCCGAGGTGAACTTTTACTCATTGCATAATTGTGTTCCTTTCCTATTGTTTATAGGGCATTCCTCAAGCCAAATACTTTTTTGTTTTTGTTTTAATACTCTAATTCCCTATAAACTAAATAAACCACGCCCATAGGTTTTCACAGAGCCTTGGCAGTAGCAAGGGCTCATGGGAGCTCAGTCTGGGCAGGAGGAGGGGGAGGTGTTACTAGCCATTGATTTCAGAGGCAGAGGGGAGGAGAGGGGATTAGGTTTTTTTGCTCAAGATGCAGATAAGCCTGCCTCTGTGTAATGTTTACAAACAACATGGCTGCTGTCATTGTATCACAGGAAGAAATAATCATATTCTATTGAAGCTGTTTGCAGCTAGATTTGCTGTGTAAACTTTAGATAGGATATATAGACAAGTTACTTGTTATAGTTAGTTTTTCATCTCGGAGCCGCTTTAAGCCCTGTACTGCGATCACTGGAGAATCGCGGCACAACGCTGCATGCAAGGTGTTTGCAATAGCTGCTCGTGGAACGCCCGCGATCAGCGGCAATCGCTGCAGCGAGATCACTGCCATATAGTTACAATTGTGGTAGCGCTTTAAAAATTGTCCGCCAATCACAGTAGTGTGAATGGGTTTCCATCTTATAGATCTACTCTATCTATTTTCTGAGAGGGATCTGAGGAGATCTGCCTTTCATTGGCTGAATTCCTAACTAATAACCTTCTCATGCAAGGCCAGGTTATTGTCATGTGACTGGCTGCCTGTAATGAGCACAACCTTCTGCAGTTCTATGTCAGGCTGATAACTAGTGATGGTCAGTCACATGTCAATATATCTGAGATGGTGCAAATTGTATGCTAATTATATGCAAAGTTACGCAGCTGCTGCCTCTTGTCCATTTCTCATCTGCATAAACTTTGCATGAACTTGGAATTCTCAGCAGCTCACTGACCCTCCCTAATGATAATTGCTCCTCCCCTCAGAATTCTCTAACAGGAAGTGATGATGTTTCTCTATTTGCAGCGCGGAGTCCCGGCATCAGGAACCTCCCAGAGACTCGTCTCTCTGTATCCACAGACTGTACAACGGATGATGTCACTGGACAAGAGTCTCCTGCAGATATCCTGGTGACCCCAAATATTCCCCCAGACTCCCCTCACCTGTCTAACCCTGAGGGGCCTCATACCCAGCACAGCTCTCCCCCTGCTGGAGGTTCTTATTCCTGTTCCATGTGTGGGAAATGTTTTGTGGGTAAATCTCACACTGGGGAGAAGCCCTATTCATGTGCTGAGTGTGGGAAATGTTTTCGGTATAAAGGGGAACTTGTCATACATGAGAGATTTCACACTGGTGAGAAGCCCTATTCATGTGCTGAGTGTGGGAAATGTTTTGTCTGTAAATCACAGCTTGTGCAACATGAGAGAACTCACACTGGTGAGAAGCCCTATTCATGTGCTGAGTGTGGGAAATGTTTTGTATGGAAATCAAAGCTCGTGCAACATGAGAGAACTCACACTGGTGAGAAGTTCTATTCATGTGCTGAATGTGGGAAATGTTTTGTATGGAAATCACAGCTTGTGCAACATGAGAGAACTCATACTGGTGAGAAGCCCTATTCATGTGCTGAGTGTGGGAAATGTTTTCTGTATAAAGGGAATCTTGTCCAACATGAGAGAACTCACACTGGTGAGAAGTCCTATTCATGTGCTGAGTGTGGGAAATGTTTTGTAAGGAAATCACATCTTGTCATACATGAGAGATCTCATACTGGTGAGAAGCCCTATTCATGTGCTGAGTGTGGGAAATGTTTTGGCTGTAAATCACAGCTTGTCATACATGAGAGATCTCATACTGGTGAGAAGTCATATTCATGTGCTGATTGTGGGAAATGTTTTGTAAGGAAATCACATTTTGTCATACATGAGAGATCTCACACGGGTGAGAAGCCCTATTCATGTTCAGAGTGTGGGAAATGTTTTCTAAGGAAATCATATCTTGTCATACATAAGAGAACTCACACTGGAGAGATGCCCTATTCATGTGCTGAGTGTGGGAAATGTTTTCGGTATACAGGGGAGCTTGTCATACATGAGAGATCTCACACTGGTGAGAAGCCATATTCATGTGCTGAGTGTGGGAAATGTTTTGTAAGGAGATCACATCTTGTCAAACATAAGAGAACTCACACTGGAGAGATGCCCTATTCATGTGCTGAGTGTGGGAAATGTTTTCGGTATACAGGGGAGCTTGTCATACACGAGAGATCTCACACTGGTGAGAAGCCTTATTCATGTGCTGAGTGTGGGAAATGTTATCGGTATAAATCAGATCTTGTCATACATGAGAGGTCTCACACTAGTGAGAAGCCCTATTCATGTGCTGAGTGTGGAAAATGTTTTGCATGGAAATCACAGCTTATTGTACATGAGAGATGTCACACTGTTGAGAAGCCCTATTCATGTGCTGAGTGTGGGAAAAGTTTTGTAAGGAAATCACATCTTGTCAAACATGAGAGAACTCACACTGGTGAGAAGCCCTATTCATGTGCTGAGTGTGGGAAATGTTTTGCACAGAAATCACATCTTGTCAGACATGAGATATCTCACACTGGAGAGAAGCCCTATTCATGTGCTGAGTGTGGGAAATGTTTTGCACGGAAATCACATCTTGCCAGACATGAGCGATGTCACACTGGTGGTAAGTAAGGGTCAGTGATAGCTTTGCCTCCAGTGAACCTGAAGTGGCCACAGCATACTGCTCTCCATCTCCCCAGCATAGCAGGCAGTAGGGAGGATGGAGAGGGGAGTGCAGCAGCCAATAACAGGCTTGTTCAGTTCCGCTTATCCCTCTCTCATCACTGGGAGAAGCTCTATTACTGCACTGAGTGTGGGAAATGGTTTGTCCATCAGTGGTCTTCTCCAGTGTTAGTTTTATCCCTTGCTAGAGGCACATGGCAGCATAATTACCCAGAATCCTGAGGACTCTTTCATGCTGCTCAGTGCATTGGTTTGTAAAGCAATAAAGTCCCTGAACTGAGGTGACATGATGGGATTATTATTATTTAGTATTTATATAGTGCTGACATCTTCCGCAGCGCTGTACAGAGTACATAGTCATGTCACATAACTGCCCCTCAGAGGAGCTCACAATCTAATCCCTACCATAGTCACATGTCTATGTACAGTACAGACCAAACGTTTGGACACAGCTTCTCATTCAAAGAGTTTTCTTTATTTCCATGACTATGAACATTGTAGAGTCACACTGAAGGCATCCAAACTATGAATGACCACATGTGGGAGTATAGTA
This sequence comes from Hyperolius riggenbachi, assembly GCF_040937935.1. Taxonomy (NCBI): domain Eukaryota; kingdom Metazoa; phylum Chordata; class Amphibia; order Anura; family Hyperoliidae; genus Hyperolius; species Hyperolius riggenbachi. The sequence goes on from NC_090647.1 coordinate 574,144,565, forward strand.
CATAACCAACAAGTGTGACACAACTGAAAATATGTCCTATTCTAGGTTCTGCAAAGTAGCCAGCTTTTGCGTTGATTCCTGCTTTGCACACTCTTGATGATTCTCATACCTTTCCCAAAATCTAAATTTTCATTCAACACTTCTTAACCACCCTGGCGTTCTGATTAAATCGCCAGGGCGGCTGCGGGAGGTTTTTTTTTTTAAATAAAAAAAAACTATTTCATGCAGCCAACTGAAAGTTGGCTGCAGGAAAGCCCACTAGAGGGCGCTCCGGAGGCGTTCTTCTGATCGCCTCCGGCGGCCAAAAGTAACACGGAAGGCCGCAATGAGCGGCCTTCCGTGTTTTGCTTACTTCGTCGCCATGGCGACGAGCGGAGTGACGTCATGGACGTCAGCCGACGTCCTGACGTCAGCCGCCTCCGATCCAGCCCTTAGCTCTGGCCGGAACTATTTGTTCCGGCTGCGCAGGGCTCAGGCGGCTGGGGGGACCCTCTTTCGCCGCTGCTAGCGGCGGATCGCCGCAGAGCGGCGCGATCAGGCAGCACACGCGGCTGGCAAAGTGCCGGCTGCGTGTGCTGCTTTTTATTTCAACAAAATCGGCCCAGCAGGGCCTGAGCGGCAGCCATCGGCGGTGATGGACGAGCTGAGCTCGTCCATACCGGTAAGATGGTTAAAGAGGACCTGTCAGCCATACTATCTCAGAAAACACACATATATATGTAGATAAATACTTGCTCTACTTACATAACATGTATTGCACTGTCCACGTTTTGATTTTAGTGATTTTTCTACAGTAAAATAAAAGAAGAAAACCCTTCTTAGGATTTTCCATTTTGACTGTCTATTTTGAAGCCAATCCTGACATAATTTCCTCCCTTACTCTGTCTGTGTATCATTGCCAGCCCTCCTCCCAGTCTTCAGACACTCCCACCCAGCTCTGCAATAGAAAGTGCATTGTCTCAGCATGAGAAATATTGGCCAATCAGATCAGAACAGAGATGTGGGAGGGGAAAACTGGAGGGAAGAGGCTTCAGATAATCAGGCTGCATTAGTTATGTCTGAGGGGAAAGGAAAGCAGAAAAAAAGAAAACCCAGCATGCCCTGCAACTTCCTTTGTGCGGCAGATGTACCAAGTAAGAGCCAGGGAGACTGGGGAATGGTGTCTGATGGAGAAGAAAAGTAAGAGGGATTATTAGCTTTTGGATTGCCTGATTAGCATCCTTATTACTTGTTTACCAGATAAAATTATAGAATTGACTTTATGCCCGACAGTTACACTTTGAAAGCTGAGCATGTTAGTGAGACCGGACCTGTGTTTAGTAAAACCAGACTGTCAAACTGAAAAAAAATGATTCTGTGCAATGACACAGACTGTCCCGTGTCTCAGAGTGCTAAAATATAGGAACTGTTAACCTTTTTGTCTATCTGCTGCACTCAGAAGCCCAGTTCACTGCCAGTAAAGTGTTTTATGGCTGTAATTCCATGAGGGGTTCAGTGAGGGGTATGCTATAGTCAGACTGAGTTGCTGCATGCAAAATGTGCGTGAGGTGAAGCCGATATGAGTGTAAACAAGAAATACCGCCCTGAATTGGACACTAACTGAAACCGATAAATATTTACTGTGGTGGTAATGATAGTAAACCATTAGTAAATTACCGTTATCTTTCTAAAACGTAACCCAATCCTACTCTCTCACAGAACCCTCCCCCGATGCCTAACCATAACCACCCCCACCACACACACTCATCCTTCATAACCATCCTACCACTATGTTCTGCCATTTCCTGCCTGATGGGGGTGGTATTAACTTGGACTTCCCTGGACATTAATTTCTCCACCTGCAGAGGGCTCTGGGGACTTTACATCATCCTGAGCCTCCACCATTCACCAGCAGGTGGCGTGTTACTGCCACCACAAAGACTTGCAGTTCCCTGTTTGGCCTCCAGATGGCTTCATTGGAACTCATTGAGATTGCTCAGTCACCACCAGCTGCATCCTGCGGTTACTAATCACTTGGTCTATTAACCACTTTACCCCCACGCGTACAGATTTCTCCGTACCTTTTTCCATCCTTTCGCCACCAGGAATGGAGAAATCCGCTCTAGCGCGCACTCCCGCTCGTAAACACGCCGCCGGCCGCTCGCCCGGAGATCCATGAACGGGAAAATCCATTCCCGTCCGTTGATCTAAGCCCCACAATGATCTGCTGCTTCTCCGCTAAGCAGCGCGATCATTGTGAAAAAAGAAACTTTCCCAGCCTCCTAGTACTTCCTGCAAGCGTCCGGAAGGATGCTTGCATGTCGCACTAAACAAAAAGTTACTGTGGCTATCTTGTGGCCAAATAGTATAACTACACCCTAAAGCATTTTTCACATACAAATAAATTACTTTTACACAAAAAATTAACTCCTTACCTCCCACACTCCCCATTTTTTTTCTTTGTAATAAAAAAAAAATACAATTAAAAAAAATACATAAATAGTTACCTTAGAGACTGAACTTTTTAAATATTTATGTCAAGAGGGTATAACACTGTTACTTTATAAACTATGGGCTTGTAATTAGGGATGGACGCAAAACTGAAAAAAATGCACCTTTATTTCCAGTTAATATATTGGCGCCAAACATTGTGATAGGGACATAATTTAAACGGTTTTATAACCGGGACAAATAGTCAAATACATTTTAATTACAGTAGCATGCATTATTTAAAAACTATAAAGGCCGAAAACTGAAAAATAATTATTTTTTTCCCCACATTTTTCCTATTTTCCCATTAAAACACATTTAGAATAAAATAATTCTTGGCATAATGTCCCACCTAAAGAAAGCCTAATTGGTGGCGAAAAAAACAAGATATAGTTCATTTCATTGCGATAAGTAATAATAAAGTTATAGACGAATGAATGGAAGGAGCGCTGAAAGGTGAAAATTGCTCTGGTGCTCAAGGGGTAAAACCCCCCAGTGGTGAAGTGGTTAAAGAGCAGCTGTCAGCCATACTATCTCAGAAAAAAAAATATATAAATGCTTGCTCTACTTACATAAAGTACAGTGGCTTGCAAAAGTATTCAGCCCCCTTGAAGTTTTCCACATTTTGTCACATTACTGCCACAAACATGAATCAATTTTATTGGAATTCCACGTGAAAGACCAATACAAAGTGATGTACATGTGAGAAGTGGAACGAAAATCATACATGATTCCAAACATTTTTTTACAAATCAATAACTGCAAAGTGGGGTGTGCGTAATTATTCGGCCCCCTGAGTCAATACTTTGTAGAACCATCTTTTGCTGCAATTACAGCTGCCAGTCTTTTAGGGTATGTCTCTACCAGCTTTGCACATCTAGAGACTGAAATCCTTGCCCATTCTTCTTTGCAAAACAGCTCCAGCTCAGTCAGATTAGATGGACAGAGTTTGTGAACAGCAGTTTTCAGATCTTGCCACAGATTTTCGATTGGATTTAGATCTAGACTTTTACTGAGCCATTCTAACACAGGAATATGTTTTGTTTAAAACCATTCCATTGTTGCCCTGGCTTTATGTTTAGGGTCGTTGTGCTGCTGGAAGGTGAACCTCCACCCCAGTCTCAAGTCTTTTGCAGTCTCCAAGAGGTTTTCTTCCAAGATTGCCCTGTATTTGGCTCCATCCATCTTCCCATCAACTCTGACCAGCTTCCCTGTCCCTGCTGAAGAGATGCACCCCCCGAGCATGATGCTGCCACCACCATATTTGACAGTGGGGATGGTGTGTTCAGAGTGATGTGCAGTGTTAGTTTTCCGCCACACATAGCGTTTTGCATTTTGTCCAAAAAGTTCAATTTTGGTCTCATCTGACCAGAGCACCTTCTTCCACATGGTTGCTGTGTCCCCCACATGGCTTGTGGCAAACTGCAAACGGGACTTCTTATGCTTTCTGTTAACAATGGCTTTCTTCTTGCCACTCTTCCATAAAGGCAAACTTTGTACAGTGCATGACTAATAGTTGTCCTATGGACAGATTCCCCCACCTGAGCTGTAGATCTCTGCAGCTCATCCAGAGTCACCATGGGCCTCTTGACTGCATTTCTGATCAGCGCTCTCCTTGTTCAGCCTGTGAGTTTAGGTGGACGGCCTTGTCTTGGTAGGTTTACAGTTGTGCCATACTCCTTCCATTTCTGAATGTTCGCTTGAACAGTGCTCTGTGGGATGTTCAAGGCTTTGGAAATCTTTTTGTAGCCTAAGCCTGCTTTAAATTTCTCAATAACTTTATCCCTGACCTGTCTGGTGTGTTGATTGACTTCATGATGATGTTGCTCCCAATATTCTTTTAGACAACCTCTGAGGCCCTCACAGAGCAGCTGTATTTGTACTGACGTTAGATTACACACAGGTTCACTCTATTTAGTCATTAGCACTCATCAGGCAATGTCTATAGGCAACTGACTGCACTCAGACCAAAGGGGGCTAAATAATTACGCACACCCCACTTTGCAGTTATTTATTTGTAAAAAAAAATGTTTGGAATCAGGTATGATTTTCGTTCCACTTCTCACGTGTACAGCACTTTGTATTGGTCTTTCATGTGGAATTCCAATAAAATTGATTCATGTTTGTGGCAGTAATATGACAACATGTGGAAAACTTCAAGGGGGCCGAATACTTTTGCAAGCCATTGTATTGCACTGTCCACATTTTGAGTTTAGTGATTGTTCTACAGTAAAAATAAAATCCTTCTTCGCATTTCCCATTTTAAGTGTGGTTATTGTTAAGCCAATCCTGGTGTCATTTCCCCCTTACTCTCCTCTGCCTGATTGTGTATGCATTGCCCGCCCTTCACTATAAAGAGTGCATTGTCTCAGCATGAGAAATATTGGCCAATCAGAGAGGAACAGAGGTGTGGGAGGGGAAAACAGGAGGGAATGAGGCTTCAGCCAATCAGGCTGCATTAGTTAAAGCGGACCCAAAACAAACATTATTTTTAATTCAAAATATTTAGTTTGACACATACAAATATAAATAAACACTCCTTCAGGCCTATGAGCATTTCAGTGCATGCTTTTCCCCCTTCTCTTTCCATAACTAGGGTTATACAGGTGGCAGCCATTAGCAATTACTCCTTTGCCGGACACCTCCTACTCCACCAGTCTGCCGGATTCTATCCCGGCAATATGAAAGGAAGGGAGGGGTTCCTCCAATAAATGTAAAATATTTTATATTTGTCATCGTGCAGCTGAAAAAAGGACGCTATTTATCATTATAATTTAGAAAATAGATTTTATTCCTGAAATCTTGTATTTTTAATTTGGGTCCACTTTAAGTCTGAGGGGAAGTAGAGAAGCAAATAAGGACAACCCAGCATGCCCTGCAACTTCCTTTTTGTGTACCACATTTTGTGTGTACCAAATAAGAGTCAGGTAAACTGGGGAATGATCATTTATCAACAAGAAAAGTAATAGTGATTTTAGCTTTTGGATTGCCTGGTTAGCATCCTTATTACTTGTTTACCAGATAAAAATAGAGAATTGAAGCCTCTTCCTGCAGCCAGTTGCCAGAACTTTGTAGTTGCTTGCAGACTTGAGTTGCTGGACATTCCTGATACCCGATACTTATACCTGTTCCCTGTTTACCTGAAACCTGATTGCTTGACTTCCTGGTATTTGATCTCTGCTTCCTATTGCTAGCCACTTGCCTGCTGAATTGTGTCCTGTGCCTGATTGTACATATTCCCTTGTTGTGTGTGTGTGTGTGTGTGTATGTATATATATGTATATATATATATATATATATTTGTGTGTGTGTATGTATGTATGTATATACATTATTAAGTATTTATATAGCGCCGACATATTACGCAGCGCTGTACAGTGTATATATATATTGTCACTAACTGTCCCTCAAAGGAGCTCTCACAATCTAATCCCTACCATTGCCATATGTCTATATTATGTAGTGTAAGTACTGTAGTCTAGGGCCAATTTTTAGGGGGAGCCAATTAACTTATCCATATGTTTTTGGAATGTGGGAGGAAACCGGAGTGCCCGGAGGAAACCCACGCAGACACGGAGAGAACATACAAACTCTTTGCAGATAGTGCCCTGGCTGGGATTCGAACCAGGGACCCAGCGCTGCAAGGCGAGAGAGCTAACCACTACGCCACTGTGCTGCCCCATATATATATATATATATATATATATATATATATATATATATATATATATATATATATATATATATATATATATATATATATATATATATATATATATATATATATATATATATATATATATATATATATATATTGTATATGTAAATATCTCCTGCACATTGCCTGTAGATAGATAGTTAGTCAGGATTTTGGTTGTATGTGTGTACACTTGTTCTGGTTTGTGGGAGAATCATTGTGTACATTGTGATTGCATGTGGTTTGCATTTAATTAGCATTTTTGTTGCTATGCATGTTTTTCTACTTTATTGCTTACTATTACTACTATTATCGATCTTGTCTCATTGTCAATATTTCTGCAAACTGTGGTCATTTCCTGATTACCTGTTTAGTAATCGTTACACCACCTCCACACAGACACCCTTCCTAACCATCCCCCCCCCCCCATAACCATAACCCTAACCCCCGATCCCCCTGCACAAACACCCTTCCTGACACCTAACCCTAACCACCCCCCTGCACAAACATCCTTCCTGACACCTAACCCTAACCACCCCCCCTGCACAAACACCCTTCCTGACACCTAACCCTAACCACCCCCCTGCACAAACATCCTTCCTAACCCTAACCACCCCCCCCCCTTGCACAAACACTCTTCCTGACACTTAACCCTAACCACCCCCCCCTCCTGCACAAACACTCTTCCTGACACCTAATCCTAACCATCCCCCTGCACAAACACCCTTCCTGACACCTAACCCTAACCACCACCCCCCTGCACAAACCCCCTTCCTGACACCTAACCCTAACCGCCCATGCACAAACACCCTTCCTGACACCTAACCCTAACCACCCCCCCTGCACAAACACCCTTCCTGACACCTAACCCTAACCACCCCCCATGCACAAACACCCTTCCTGACACTTAACCCTAACCATCCCCCGCTGCACAAACACCCTTCCTGACACTTAACCCTAACCATCCCCCACTGCACAAACACTCTTCCTGACACCTAACCCTAAACCCCCCCCCTGCACAAACACCCTTCCTGACACCCAACCCTAACCATCCCCCGCTGCACAAACACCCTTCCTGACACTTAACCCTAACCATCCCCCGCTGCACAAACACTCTTCCTGACACCTAATCCTAACCATCCCCCTGCACAAACACCCTTCCTGACACCTAACCCCCCCCCTGCACAAACACCCTTCCTGACACCTAACCCCCCCCCCCCCCCTGCACAAACACCCTTCCTGACACCTAACCCTAACCACCCCCCCCTGCACAAACACCCTTCCTGACACCTAACCCTAACCACCACCCCCCCCCCCCCCCTGCACAAACACCCTTTCTGACACCTAACCCTAACCACCCCCCCTGCACAAACACCCTTCCTGACACCTAACCCCCCTCCCCCCTGCATAAACTTCCTTCCTAGCCCCCTTCCTAACAAATTTTCAAAACTATAATTTTCATTTTGTCAATACACAAAGAATGTCAAAAACTATAAAAAGATTTCAAAAAAGTATAATGTTCTAATTTTGAAAACAATATTTATTAGGCACCAAATGTTAGCTTTCAGCACCGTATTGCCTATATTTGCGGTGTCTAGGGCGGTGCATAAACCGCGGGGGCAGAAATTTCCTGCTTCCGCCAGGTCCTGACTGGAGAGAAACTGTCACTTACATACCTGAAGGTTTAACTCTTTCAGGCAGAGAAAGAAGAAAAGCAGTGCAGCTAGTTGATTTGTGTGCTGACCACTGTACATTCCCCATCGTGGGCTTCATACAGCAACCAGCTCGTTACAAATCACGCTCCTTGCAGCGTAGCGGGCCTTACTTAGCTACGTGCGCTGCTTCCTTAGCAACGCGCGCTCCTTTATATGGCGGCCGCTGCTGTGGACTGTCGCGACCGTGATACTTCACTAGCGTGGCGCTACTATGTCATAACTATGTTAATAGCTAACAGCCAAGAAGCAGCGAAAGGCAGCTGGAGATAAGGCTTTACTGCAGGAAAGTTCAGAGAGGCATTACTTCTGCATCGTTTTACAGCTTAAATTACAGAGTGTGGATTTTAAACTGCAACTGTGACAGTCTGATGCAAAGTTATAAATAAAGCTATATAACTGAAAATAATAATATAAGTCTCTTTTCTTTGTTACTAATGTTCTATTTCTTATCTGTTCTACATATAACAATCATTCTCTCATACATGTATGTTTGCTTTAGATTTGCTGTAAAGGGGGGGCGTGTCCAAGATGGCTAACTAGACAGACGTGTTTGTCGGAGCTCCGCTGCCCAGCTTGCTAATTAATCTGCAAAAATACGTTTGACCATCTGAGGAGGACTGATTATTGTCCAGAAGACGCTCCTAAACATTACTCAGCACACTGGATTCGTGGTGCCTTCCACCTCCGGAGGCTGCGGTGGAGAAGCCTAGTCTCCCGCCCGCTGAGACATTGGACTGGGATAGAGACAGCGGACCCAGTAAACAGCAGCGTCTTGGGCATAGATACCAACCTTATCCCCAAATGCCACCTAAAAGCTCCAGAAGTAAGGAGAAAGAGGAGGGAATTGACTCACCCGACACCCTATCTGCCACCCCGGCTCAGACCAAGTCGAATGCCCGCTTAAAACAGCAAAAGGAAGGGGACAATATGGCAGACCTCGTGGCTGAGGAAATACCACCTCCAAATGCATCCGAGATTCTAGATGCCATCCGTCTCTGCCAATCCACTCTCACACAAAAAATAGATAGAATAGAAGTTAACTTCGGGCTACTGAGGGAAGATTTTAATAAAATTAAACAAAGAACAACTGATCTGGAGCACCGAACGTCAGATATCGAGGATTCTGTACAAGTCCACCGGGTGGCCATGCCCACAGTACAGAATCGGCTCACCCAGCTAGAAAATCGTGCCGTAGATGCAGAGAACCGTAATAGGAGAAGTAATCTCCGCATTCTTGGAATACCGGAGAAGGCAGAGGGCACTGATGTAGCTGCTTTTATGGAAACCCTCCTCAAAGATCTACTCCCGGAATCCACATTCTCTCCCTTCTTCGTGGTGGAACGAGCTCATCGCCTGGCTACACGCAAGGAGATCCCTGGTAATTACCCGCGGCCAATTATACTCAAGATTTTAAACTTTAGAGACAGAGATGAGATACTGAAAGCAGCTAGGAAGATGGGAAACCTGGAATATCAAAGCTCAAAAGTGATGATCTTCCCCGATTACACCAATGAGACGCAGAAGCAACGGCGCTCATTTCAGGCTATCAAGACCAAGCTCAGGGAGATGCAGCTTCCCTACTCCATGCTCTTCCCCGCGAGGCTGCGTGTGCAAGAGGGGGATAAAGTACACTTCTTTGATACCCCAGATGAAGCCACTACCTGGATGAATTCTCTCAAGAAACGGGGGAAAAACAACTGACGCTCGGATGTTCTTTTTTCTTTCTCCTTTTTAAATAGGACTTGAAACTGAAATAAGCGTGAGTACTGACATTTATTGTTCTCCTGTTATCCCCACTTATTGATCGTTGGGAGATGGTCCTACCCAGTATACTAAAATTTAAACTATGGGTCTGGAATTATTTGGCGGGTATAGAGGAAATTCTCTTACTTCTACATGTTTTTGATTTTATTGTTAATCTCCCCGCCATTAAGACTCTGCCCCGCCTTCGTTACCTCCCTTTTGCCCGGGAAAGTTGACCCCTCCTACGCGCTCTAAAAGATGTTGGGTGGATGCTCTCTCCCTCCAATTTACATAGTAAAGATCATAATGAAGAGTGCACATTCTCTTGTAACATTCCTTTGCACGGAATTAGACGATAACGGCCACAAACTGGGACCCGCTATAGAGACATGTGCTGGCTCCACGCTATCTTAAGATGCTCAGATCCAACGGAACATTATCTCTGATACATACTTCTCTAAACACTTAGATCTGAAGCACCAAAATCTACGCTATGAAGAGGAATGGTTTGGGGGCGGGAGGAGGGCTCCTGTCTCTCCGATGTATTTATAGTCTTAAAATCTAATGTTAAGTCCGCTTTTAGTAAGCTTACTCTGAATTGCAAGATAAACCGCTCATAGTGTTGCAAACAACTGATAATGTTGAGACCCTTGTTCGAGTATAAGGTTCGGAGCTAGAGACCCCTATGATACTATCCGACTAGCGGAACTGCGCACTACACGTTAGTGACTGGTGAATATGTGTGATGCAGTACTTTAACCATTCAGACGGTGGATCTTGATAGCCCGGTAACAATCAGACCTGGGCGTACGACCCCTAAGATATGGTTGAAACTAAACATCAATACTATGTACAATACCGGGGGGGGGAAGAAAGGGGGGTGGGGTGGGGCCCGTTCTCCCGCGCCATCATAATCTTTACCTTCTGATACCTCAAACCATACACATTTATTAAGCTACTATGCTAAGAGGTTCATGTGTTTAGTGTTGGTGCTGGGGAGCGGATCCTACCTACCCCGCATACTGCTATTCAAGCTACAATACCAGGATTGATTAGAAACGCACTAAATCTACTACTTACACCTGTATATTATATATACGTATATACTACTCCTAAGGAGGATGAGTGGTCTTTGGGATCAAGGGAGGAACATCTATAACCCTGCCAACAATTACGGATTGCGTACAGCCATAATTATTCCATTGTCTGGCATGTAAAGGTATTAGAGTGATATGCTTTTAACAGCCAGCGGAGGGCACTGTTGCCTAACACAACAAATTTAGGCTTATGCAATCTTAAAATCATAGCTAGAAGAAGCTTCATACCCTTGCTCACACGAAACACTTGTCCTATTATTAATAAAATAGCGCAGTATTATTCCTGAAACTATAGACCTCCAAAGTGCATAAAAAGTTTTAACTATTAGAGGCTGAAGAATACCTAACACAACAACAGAAGGGTACTATGTCTTACCATCAACCCCTACATTCCCATATAGGGAGCAAGCAAAAAGAGGGTTGAGTGTGCCCGCATTTCACAGCTGGGCTCAGATAATTGGGTGTGGGTGAAGGCCTCCCGGGTGCGGTGTCGTATACCCCGGTCTAGGGTGGTTCACATCGTTGGACTAGAGTCTCACCGGCTCTGGTCTATATCCTGCTCCTTCCTATGGCCCCATTAATGTGGCACCGTGCGCGGGGGCCTGACCGCATATGCAGTCAAGACACCTACCTAGTTTTGAATATTACACATTATAAGTAAACATCCTGGTGCAGAGTCAATAATGAGCCTCAGAACTTTACACAGCTATAATATAACTACTCAAGGGTCTCTTCATTTAATATATCCTCCTCGGAGCGATACTATATTGAACTGCTACAATACAAGAAGTCATGTGCCTCCTGGCCTACTATCAGTGTCAGGTGCAGCTGGGCAGCGGATCTATTGTTGAGTTTCTGCCGCTCCCCAGGTTCAGGCTTTGTCCTGCCAATAGATAGGCACCCAGGGTCTGGAACGGATTCGGGTGTCTGGGTGTTTCACAAGTTAGGGAATAAGCTGTGATAATCTTTGTAGTAAATGTTTTGGTTTTTTATCACAGCAGGGATTTGTTTTCTCGTTTACATGTTAAAGAAAGGGCGTTCTGCTGCTTGTATTACTCATGCTTTTTTCACTCCCACCCTGACACTCTCATTCCATATGTTAAGGATGTTACATGTACTCCCTCCTCTCCCTAAAGCCATATTTATCTGCAACAATAAACCACATACCTCCAAATGGACACTTTAGTCAAACTCATCTCCTGGAATGTTAGAGGTATGCGCTCCTCTTTCAAGAGATCCCTAATGTTCCAATATATACGGAAATACAAACCACACATTCTTATTTTACAAGAAACACATATGAACAGTGCCTCGGTAAAGTCATTACATAAGCCTTGGGTGAGTAAGGCCTTCCACTCCACCTACTCGACGTTCTCTAGGGGAGTTTCTATCTTAATAAGTAAATCACTAACCTACAAAATGCTCCATTCATACTCAGATACAGACGGCAGGTATATAATTTTACACATGTCCATATTCGGGACAATTTTCTGTATAATAGGATTATATGCTCCGCCTCCACTACAAACAGTACTGCTACAACAAATAATGAGCAAAGTGCAGAAATACCTCCCAGCGAAATTGGTTATTATAGGGGACTTTAATGATATTATAGATGCTCCAAAAGACACTACTAATCCTTCTAGAACAGCTAATCTTGAGTTGGTGCACTGGGCAGACGCCATGTCACTTGCGGAGATCTGGAGATGGAAAAACTCCAAAACGACTGCTTTTTCACACTTCTCATCCACTCACAGGTCTGCCGCAAGAATTGACTTGGCGTTTGGAAATACAGAAGTACTAAATCACATCCACTCTGCAGCATACTTACCTAGTGGACTCTCCGACCATGCACCGCTCGAACTTTTATTTAATTTTAAAACACAAAGAAACAAAGCCCTTTGGAAGTTACACCCCAAGTGGATAATAGATAAAGAAATTGGGGAAGTGATCTCTACATCTATTCAGAATTACTGGGATATTAATGAGGGCACTACTACTCAACAAGTTACATGGGACGCCTTTAAGGCCACAATTAGGGGAGAGTATATCAATCGAATCTCAACCCGTAGAAGAGAATATGACATGGCATTAACCCAGCTCAGGGAAAAGGAGGAGCACGCTACTAGTATTTATGCCTCTAACCCTGGAGACACTGCGTTTATCGACATGATGCAATGTAAACGACTCCTTAATTTACATATGACTGACCTAACCAAGATCTCTCTTAATGAATGGCAACAGGCTGTATTTGAGCAGGGAGATAAGAATGGGAAACTATTAGCGAATATTACACGCGATCCCTCTGAACAAACAAATATCCCAGAAATTAGACTGGAAAATGGGGACATTACAGCTGATCCTTCTAAAATTCTAGCACAATTCCAAAAATACTATACAGAACTATATATATCCAAATTCACTGGAAATGATGCCCAAATACATAGCCTCCTGTCTCGGATACAGCTTCCATCATTAGACACTGAAATATCACAAGCATTAGATACTGATATTACAGAAGACGAAGTTATAGAGGCAACCATGTCATTTCCATCACAGAAGTCGCCAGGTCCTGACGGAATCCCTATTGAATTTTATAAGCGCTATGTTAGGCTGTTGGCCCCTTACCTAACGAAACTCTATAATTATAGCCTGTCCGGTAACGGCCTACCTGAAACTTTTTCCCAAGCACATGTAATCCTCATTCCTAAGCAGGACAAAGACCTGCTGGAATGCAGCTCATATCGCCCAATTTCCCTCCTAAACAATGACCTGAAGATACTTACTAAAATATTGTCCATTAGAGTAAATAAAATAATAACTGATATCATAGACCCGGACCAGACTGGTTTTATGCCACAAAAAACAACAGATATAAACATAAGACGCATCTACTCACACATTCAAATGTCCTCTGAGGTTACTGGTCCCAGAGCCTTAGCTTTTTTAGATATACAAAAAGCTTTCGATTCGGTGGAATGGAGATACCTTTGGATTACCTTGACTAAGTTTGGATTTGGCTCCAAATTTGTCTCCTGGCTCAAACTAATTTATAATGATCCCACCTCTAATATCCGAATTGGGCAGTCCATATCCGAGGATATAGGTCTTCAGAGAGGCACAAGACAGGGGTGCCCTCTCTCTCCATCCCTCTTTGCATTAGCGATTGAACCCATAGCTGCAGCAATACGCCAGACCTCACAAATTATTGGTTTCCGTGTGGGGGGGCTGGAGGAGAGGGTATCCCTGTATGCTGATGATATGGTGCTTTACTTAGATGATCCCAACAATTCTATTAAAGGGGCATTGGGCATATTTGATGATTACTCTCCCCTAACGGGTCTACAGGTAAACTGGTCCAAATCCAAAATATTACCCCTAAACCAGTCTAACTTACTCCAAACTCCATTAGAACCAGTCAGTAAGGTCAAATATTTGGGTATATGGATTTCACATGACTCAAGGGACTTCTACCATGATAATCTTCTCCCGCTAATTCAACACACTAAGCATAAACTGGCAGGCTGGAAATGCCTTCCATTATCATTAATAGGCAGGATCAATCTTCTTAAGATGAAACTCCTACCTAAATATACCTACATCTTTAGAAACTCCCCCATCTGGGTTCGAAAACATTTTTTCGCGCAAATAAACTCTATCTTAACTAGCTTCATATGGAACTACAAAACATCACGTATTAGCCTTAAGAAACTTCAGAGGCCATGGGGAGAAGGTGGGCTGGCCTTTCCCAGTCTCTATAAGTATTTTATAGCAAGTCAATTAGTCACTGCTCATTGGTGGCTGGTCCAGGATCGGTCCAATCCTTCTATGGTATTAGATGCGGCACATTTAGGCTCATTTGAAGCCCTAGCTCAACTCTTGTATAGAGGGTTCAAGGCACCGTATCCGATACTTACAAACATGAAAGTCATAATTAGGGCATGGAACATTGTACACACCTGGTATAATGCCCCACGGCACAGACTATCACCTAATACACCCATTTGGAACAACCCAATACTAAACCAATTTTACACTATCCCTGACCCTGTGATTTGGATCAGAAGGGGTATCTCTAAACTATCACACATCATTTCCA